>NW_028317809.1:12657500-12917500 GCF_062004578.1 Staurois parvus
GCCATACCAGCACCCTGATCTCCGCTATACACCATATCAGCGCCCTGATTACTGCTATACCCCACACCAGCATCCTCATATGCAACACTAGCATCCTTATCACTGCCATACCCCATACCAGCGACTTGATCACTGTCATGCCCCATGCCAGCATTCTGATTACACCATATGCCATACCAGTGCTCTACTCACTGCTATATGCTACCCCATACCAGCGTTCTGATTACCTCATATGCCATACCAGCATCCTAATCTCTGCTATACCCCATACTAATGTCCTGATCACCGCCATACCCCATACCAGCGTTGTGATCACTGCAATACCCCATACCAGCATTCTGATCACCAACATACCCCATACCAATGTCCTGATCCCCACCATATCCCATACCAGCGTCCTGTTCACTGCCATATGCCATACCCTGATCATCACCATACCTCATACCAGTGTTCTGATCCCCCCATATGCCATGCCAGTGTCCTGATCACTGCTATACCCCATACCAGTGTCCCGATCATTGCCATACTCCATACCAGCATCCTGATCACTGCCATATGCCATACCCTGATGACCGCCATACCCCACACCAGCGTTCCTGGTAATCCCATATGCCAAACCAGCATCCTGATCACCGTCATATGCCTTACCAGCGCCCTGATCTCTGCTATACACCATACCAGCTCCCTGATCACCGCCATGCCCCATACCAGCGTTCTGATCCCCCCATATGCCATACCAGTGTCCTGATCACTGCTATACCCCATACCAGTGTCCCGATCATTGCCATACTCCATACCAGCATCCTGATCACTGCCATATGCCATACCCTGATGACCGCCATACCCCACACCAGCGTTCCTGGTCATCCCATATGCCATACCAGCGTTCTGATCATCGCCATACCCCATACCAGCGCCCTGATCACCGCAATATGCCATACCCTGCTGACCGCCTTACCCCATACCAGTGTTCTGGTCACACCATATCCCATACCAGCGACATGATCGCTGCCATATGCCATACCAGCACCTTGATCACTGCCATATGCCATAGCAGCACCCTGATTACTGCCATATGACATACTAGCACCCTGATCACTGCCATACACTATATCAGTATCCTGATGACCACCATACTGGTGTTCTGATCAACACATATGCCATACCAGTATCCTGATCACTGCCATACCCCAGACCAGCATTCTCATCACCCCATATGTCATACCAGTATCCTAATCACCATACCCCATACCAGCGTCCTGATCACTGCCATACCCCATACCACTGTCCTGATTACCACCATATGCCATACCAGCGTCCTGATCGATGCCATACACCATACCAGTGCCTTGATCACTGCCATACACTATACCAGTGTCCTAAACACCACCATACACCATACCAGCGTTCTTATTACCTCATATGCCATACCAGTGTCTTGATCACCGCCATACTCCATACCAGCGTCCTGATAACCACCATACCCATACCAACATCCTGATCACTGCCGTACCCCATACCAGTGTTCTGGTATGGGGTATGGCAGTGATCAGGATGTTGGATCACCTCATATGCCATACCAGCGTCTTGATCACTGCCATACCCAATACCAGCATCTTTGTCACTGCAATACCCCATGCCAGTGTCCTGATCTCCACCATACCCCATACCAGTGTTCTGATCACCCCATATGCTATACCAGCTTCCTGATCACCACCATACCCCATACCAGTGTCCTGATCACCGCCATACCCCATACCAACGTCCTGATCACTGGCATACCCCATACCAGCATCCAGCATTTTAGGGTCTCTGATCAATTTTCAGATATACTGTAAATGCCATAGTTTGTAGGCTCTATAACTTTCACACAGACTAAATAATATACACTATTTTGGGTTATTTTTACCCAAAAAATGTAGCAGAATACATTTTGGCCTAAATTTATGAAGAAAGATTATTTATTTGCAAAGTTTTGTAACAAAAACTAAGAAAAAAAATTTCTCTTTGGAAATTTTTGGTATTATTTTCATTAATATAGCAAAATTTAAAACCCATTGGTGATTAAATAACACCAAAATAAAGCTTAATCTGTCTCAAAATAATTATACAAATTTCATATGGGTACAGTGTTGTGTGACTGAGTAATTGTCACTCAAAGTGTGACAGTGCTGAAAGCTGAAAATTGGTCTGGACTGGAAGGGGTTGAAAGTGTCAGGACTTAAATTGGTTAAGAATATGAACTATGATCACTGGATATTGCACCATAAACTCATGCTGTTGGGCCCTTTGATTTCTAGTTAAGCCTCTGGATGGCACAGTTGTGACCTACAGCCTCTGCTTGTAGTGTATTGGCCATAGTAAATATACCAGCAGTTTGCATGAAGAAACACATGACTCTGCATCATAGAGCTCACAGTGAGCAGTAATTTAGTGTGGCAATTGGACAGCAAAAAACCCATACTCACATTCAAGGACACATAGCAGCCACTTTCTTCTAAAGTCCTGCTTGTGTGCCCTTTTCCTCCTCATTCTTCTCAAGGGCACACAGCAGTCACTTTCCTTTAAAGTGTTGCTACTGCACCCTTTACTTTCTCCTCTTCCTTTTCAAGGGCCAATAGCAGAAATTGTTCTTTTTTAGTGCAATTTATGTCATTTCCAGATGGTAGCTGGATCTCCTCTGATGATCAACCTGCCTCTGATCGTGTGATCCCTATGAGGAGTATTTATACATCCCAACAGCCAGGTTTGCTGCAGGCGGCACTCACACGCAGCTCCTGAACCACATATTTGCTGACTACACCCCAGGGTGTGGCGATGAGAAGGATAGTTTGGGTGCTGGCGGTGAAGAGGAGGGTTGGGGAGCTGGCAATGAGGAGGAAATTTGTGGAAAGCTTAAGGGGGGGATGTTTAACCCTTCCTTGATGGTGACAGAATCCCCAGGAATGGATGCATAGCTGCAGAGGGAAAACTTACAGTCATAGGCTACCCACCCTTCCACAATGGAAGTGCAGGCAGCAACAAACAGAAGGTAGAAATCTAATGGCCAGGGGAAGGGCAGACAGAAACAAAAATTAAATCCTACGGCCATAGACTGTCTGTCCTCCAAAATAAAGTTTATGTTCTTTTGTGGATGTAGATTTTATTTAATTATCCTAGGATTTTTTCCAGGGTCTAAGAGGCATAGATTTGCTCCTGACAACAGCAAAGCTGCCCTTTGTTTGCAGCATGTCAGCACATACTTGTGCAGAAAAAATATGTGCACCACAGCCCCACCTAATTATCCCCCTCATGGTCAGCACTAAATTTAGGAAAATCCTGGGTATTACAAAAAAAAAAAACAATTAGGCAGGCCAAAAGTGAGAGTCAGAGATTTTGAACTTGGAGAATGTAGATTTTTTTTGTGTGTGTTTTAACAGTATTTAGAAAAACAAAATTGTATTATCATATTTTCCTTGTAAGGCTATCTCTTCCTACCAGTACAAACTGGATACTATCTTAAAAGTGAATGTTCTAGTACTAAACATTGTTCCAATGCAAAAATAGCAAAGGCTGCCCACCCTTTCACAATGCAGGGGGAAGGGCAGGCAGTAGCAAACTAAAGGAGGAAATTGTACAGGCAGGTGGAAGGGTTGGCACCAGCAAAATGATTAGCATAGAATTCTACAGCTGTCTGCCCCACCTCGAATCTTCCTTCAGCAATGAAACTAGTCGGAGAGGCAGTCTGGAACTTGCCATCAGCTGTCATAGACTGGAGGCTGTGTTCTATTTGTGACGGGTATATACATCAGTTCACTATTTAATATTTTTCATACTTTGTTTGAATTTTTAGGGTTTTTTTCCCTGACCTGGAGAAGCCAACATTGAGAAGACCGTCAATGCAAACTGAGTGCAACTTTTATAAAAATGGAAGTCTCAGGCCTAAACGCCACCTTGTTCCTATGCAAAAATAACAAAGGCTGCCTGTGCAAGTATAGTATAGGAGGAAGGCAGACAACAGCATATGGACAGCAGAAAATAAACAGGCAGGGTGAAGGGTAGGCAAAGCAAAAATATAAGCATAGAAGTTTTCCCTTACTCAAATCAGCAGTTTTCAAAAGTAAAACTAATCAGAGAGGCAGTCTGGACTGTGGCATCAGCTGCCATAGACTGGAAATTGTGTTCTGTTTGTGTCTGGTATATACAATTATTTTTCACATTTTATTATTAACATGTTTACCAACATTTTATACAATGCAAATTCTGGTACTACCTTCACAAGTCCCAGTCCTCAAGTGACGTCACATACAGCTGGCTGGGGGTAGCATCTGTCAGTAGCAGCCATTGTATATATAAGGGACATGTGCTCCAATGGTAAATTAGGTAAGAGGTTCTTGAGGAAGGGAGTTCATACATCCCTGTGTAGCACTACCTCCTTAGGAGTTGGAATAGTTTTGGGTCCGCCTAAAGTCCTGCACAGCCAGGCAACACCCATTTGCACATAGACTTGCATCCAAGAGTCAGTAACCAGTCTATTGAGCTTTGTTTTTGTGATTTTATTAGGGGATTGTAACTTGGATAGGGTAAGGGGTGTACGGGATGCCCAACAGAACGGTAACTGAGTATAATCTTCCTGAACTATGTACAAGTCTTTGCGCACAAATTCTCTTCTTTGAGAGCTAGCCAGCATCTCCTGTTGTACCATCCCAGAGTCTCCATTATACGGCTACTTGGGTGAATCCTTGTGCCTGTCACTTTAAAAGAAGACAATCCCGGGTAGTTGCTAATCTGGTTTCCCACTAGAGTGCTCTTTCCCCTATCTAGTGGGTCAGTGGCTGCTACCAGGCCTTCTAGCTGGGGCACTCCTTCCCTGCCTCACAAGTGGTCCTCGCTCTGGGGGCCGGTGAAGTCCCAGGCTTTCCTCCTTCCAAGTTTCCTGCCTGGAGGTGAGCCCCTCTCCACCGGGCCCCCTCCCAGGCTCAAACTCTCCAGCCTCACATCTCCATTTTACACCCGATCTCTCCTCCAACTCTCTTGCTACTGAGCAGGCGCAGTTACTCTCAAATGCTGTCCTGGCCCTTTGCCAAGCCTCGTGTTGGGGATTGGCCGGGATCCCCTAAGAGTACAGACCAGCCACTCCTCAGATCCGCCCACTGCTTCTATATCTTTCTTCAAAGACCTAGTGCAGGGGAAAATTGCAGAGAGATAGTCTGCAGAGCCTCTCAGTTCTGACCTGAATTTGACCCATCAGGCTATCACACCCAGGCTGCAACTCAGCCCTCCACTCTAACAATTGAACTAGAGCTCCCCCTAGCTAACTAGGAGGGTGCTATACCTGAAATGTTATTTTTTTTTCCTCCTCCTCTCTCTTTTCTCCGGGGTCTGGCTCAGCTATCCTTATCATTACTCTATTCTGGGTATTAAACTCCTGTATGTATCTCTGAACATCAGCTCTTATACATTTTAAGCGTAGCTCACTGTACCTATATACATGCATATATTTTGTGAGTGTTATTCAATAGTAGAGCGAATGTATTTGCTGTGTTATGCTTGATGTGATATGGCATGCTTGGTTATTTGTACCTATTGTATGCATATGCCTAAGCATTTTTGTTATGAGGTGTGCTTACTCTATTTATATAAAAATATTGTACAGTACTAACAGATCGATACACTGTGGAGAGGTTTAAGCACAATAATCTATTGTTGGTTGCTGAATATTGTAGTTAATAGTTGTGCGCAGACCCAGCACCATGTTATTCATTATGCAAAAATTTAAAATTGATTTATTGCAAGATTTATTGCCACTGGTGTCCTTACTATTACTATTGACTCTGTCCTCTAATGGTTTAAAAAAGGCTGTTTCTGGAGTGCAGGGACAACCACGTTAGGTCTTAATCAAGATGTTAGATGCCAATTGTCTCTGAAACTAGATAGAAAGGGTAGGGAAATTACCTTTTGCAGTGCTGAAAACCAGCATTGATCAAGATCCAGCCTTTTTCCCACCAACCACTATTATTTGATGTTTTTTCTTTACATTACCAGATTTTTGCTTTTTATTATTACTTTTTTTAATTCATTTCCTCACTAGGCTGCCCCATCCCTGGGCAAGAAAACATGGGCAAAGGTGGTAAGGATGTAAATAAAATGCTTACAAGTTATTATATCCATGGACTACTGGGAATCAAGGATGAACCACTGGCTGAAGGTGGCCCAATATGTGCTTGAGGTCATTTGTCGTGTCTGTGCTTTGCATCGCAGTGGTGGGGGGGGGGAGCCTTTTGACTGAAAAGCTGAATTCAAAACCTGGGGTGGGGATGTTTGGATTTTGGGTGTTTTTACAGTTTTTTCACAAAGGATGCACTGAAGTTCTGCGGCAAAAGGCAGCTCTTGAGAAGATTGTCAGAAACAACTGCCTGATGCACTCTAAATCAAACTAAACTGAAAGTTATCATCCTGCAAATATTATTACATACATAGTTATATAGTTAGTCTTGCTGAAAAAAGACAAAAGCCCATCCAGTTCAACCATAAAAAAAAAAAAGTTATAATCCTACACCCACAGTTGATCCAGAGGGAGGCAAAAAAAAACCAGCAAAGCATGACCCAATTTTCTCCAGCAGGGAAAAAAGTCCTTCCTGATCCTTTGAGAGGCAATCGAATATTCCTTTGATCAACTTTACCTGTAAGAATTCAGCAATCCACTGAGCTGGCCAGAACAGGGAGTCTATTCCACAGCTTTCACTGTGAAGAAATCTTTCCGTGTTTGGAGATTAAATCTCTTTTCCTCCAGACATAGAGAGTGCCTCCTTGTCCTCTGTGATGACCTCAGGGTGAATAGCTCTACACCGAGTTCACTATATGAACCACTGATGTATTTATACATCATACCTATCTTATTTATTTTTAATATGATGATACCATCTCTGTGAGCAGCTGATTTTCATGATTCTGGGACTTATGTTTGTATCTGGCTTCTGATATGGCCTCGGATTTTGTTGGGTAACCTCAGTGTGCGATCTCTGCGGCTCCCTGTTTTATTTTTCCATTCCGTCTTTAGTATTTTACAAAATGTTAACAAAGAGAATCAAAATGAACAATTACAAAAATTTTGAGGGAGTCTATTCCACATTTTCACAGCTCTCACTGTGAAGAAACATTGTTTGGAGATTAAATTTCTTTTCCTCCAGATGTAAAGAGTGCCCCCTTGTCCTGTGTGATGACCTCAGGGTGAATAGCTCTACACCGATTTCACTATATGAACCACTGATGTATTTATTCATGTTGATCATATCCCCCCTTAATCTCCTCTTCTCAAGAGAGAATAAATTCAGTTCCTCTAATCTTTCCTCATAGCTGAGCTCCTCCATGCCTCTTATCAGTTTGGTTGCCCTTCTCTGTACTTTCTCCAGTTCCCCAATGTTCTTTTTGTGAATTGGTGCCCAAAACTGAACTGCATATTCCAGATGAGGTATTACTAATGATTTGTACAGGGGTAGAATGATATCTCTCTCTCTGGAGTCTATACCACTTTTAATACAAGAGAGGATTTTGCTCGCTTTAGAAACCGCAGCTTGGCATTGCATGCCATTATTATGTGATCTATGTGTGCTTGTGATCTACCAGAACCCCCAGATCCTTCTCCATCATTGATTCCCCCAGTTGTACTCCCCCCTAGTATGTATGATGCATGCATATTCTTAGCCCCCAAGTACATAACCTTACATTTATCAACATTAAACCTCATTTGCACATAGTTGCCCAATTAAACAGTGCATAGAGGTCAGCTTGTAAGTTGAAGACATCCTGTAAGGACGTTATTCCACTGCACATTCCATTATTATTCCATTGTCCAGCAGCAGAACATTTTAATCATAGAAAACTGTACAAAATGTATAAGAGATGCAGAGTACAGGCAGGTGTTTTACAGCAATTAAGAGACTGCAGATAACACAGCAGCAGAAAATTTGCCAGTAACAGAACAATTTTAAATAGCAATTTTAGGCCACAATTGACAACAGACAAAGGACTCAGGTAGGGGTTTTGCTACCAGTCATATGTCTTCCTGACACTCACTAGAATTGAAGAAGAGGTTTGGAGAAGCTACGAATTGTCTTCAAAGTTATAGTCCATTTGAATGTGACTAACTACTACTAGCTATACCATGACCTGATTCACTGAGAGCCTTCAAAAAGACATTTTGTATGATTTTATACTTACTTTAAGAGACCGATGCCTATAAGCCCTATACTAGTATGTCCCTATGCAGTTTATCAGCAGCATGGGGTGAACCTTTCAATCATTCATGTGGCCTCCATTCATAGTTGCTTTTTAGTCATAGAGGCTGTAGTATAGGCTTCTGTAAATGGAGGAGCTGTGAGGAAAGAGCTGGCATAAACTTGATGAGTGACTGTGAAAGTTCTTCAGTTTTATTAAACCCTGCCACCCTGGAAGATTTATCTAAAAGGATAAGTTCACCTTAAGAACATGTTACATGTTCCACCCATTTTTAGGGTGGAACATATAATATGCTCCCATAGCCGCAGCAGCACCCACATGGCCACGTCACTCATTCACAGAGCTCTGTGAATGAGTGCCTACAAGTCCCAGCAACCTTAGGTTTGTAGTTTTCAGTTAACTACCACGGTGCTGTGGGAGTGCAGTGGAGCACCGAGGTAGTTCATTGAAGCTTCCTGTCAGTATATCTGCTTGATCACACATTCCCGGCAAGCAGATATTCTGACAGATCTGCAGGAGACCTGCATGGCATCAGAAATCTACTGATTGCTGGTGCAATCCTTTCCAGGCTCCTTTGGAGAAAAATAATAAATGCACATTTTTTTACCTGCAAAAAAATGTGCATTTATTATTTTTGGCCAAAAGGTGAACTTATCCCTTAAAATAGAAGACAGAAGCACAAGGCCCACATCTCACTGAAGGTAAGTAATGTCTCTTGTGGTTATTTTGTATTGTAAACTTAGGCTTTAAGTTGTGTAAAATTAATACAGATCAAGGATTGAAATTACATCTATCATTCAAAGGGATATTGACAATATTGTCAGTTTTCATGTATAAAAGTGGGTCCGTTATTGGTCAGTGGAAAGTGAACCTAGGGTATCTTTTGTACCATGCATTATGTCTGATAGACCACTTTTTTTTACTTTGGAGAAAGGTTTTACCTCAGGTCCTATGACTCTGTTGGGTCTGATCTGCTTGAAACTCTTTGAAACTCACAAAAAAGGTGTTCTTTCTAACTAGCAAAAACCTCAAATAACTTGTTTCAAGTATTCAGATTAAAAACAAAAGTTTTTGCTGCATACATTTTCAAATATGTGTGAAAGTCACACTGACTGCAGTCTTTTTGTGTATTGCTATATACAGTATGTCCCATAGTTGGGAACACAGATAGTTTAATTGCTTCCCGTCCGCCCATTGCCTATAGACAGCGGATGTAAAGCTTTGCCGATGCGGGCTAACATACCTGTACAACACTTGGTGGGTCCTGCGTGGTTCACAGAACATATGCTCAGGAGCCCGGCAATCGGTATGTTGCCTAGACACAGGGGTTAACATTATCACTGTGTCTGGGCGATCACAGGGTGCTTTACCATGTGATTGCTGTGACTAGTCTCTGGATAGGATCAAGTTCTTAACTGTCACAGGTAGTAGGGTTTTGTACTGCTAGGTATCTCCACTGCCTATGACGCACGTGGATGGAGTTTCTAATGCGCTGCTCCAACTGGGGGGGGTAGACGGAATAGCCTACCTCTCTAATCCCAATCCCTCCCCAACCTCCCCTTTATTTCCTAGGCTCCCTTACACTCTAGGCTCTCTGACACAGGTCAATTGACTACCATTACAGTGCCGTTTTTGTTTGAAGTAGTCTTGTTCGATTGTTTGAATTTTGTTTCCCATACAGTACAGAACTACCCTTACCCCGAGGACCTAGGATATTGATTGCTTGTATCCTATGGAATGCCTGAAGTTGATTTGACTTTAATTCCTTTTGTAATATTTTTGCATTGTTCATTTTGATTCTTTTTGTTAACATTTTGTAAAATACTAATAAAGATGGAATGAAAAAATAAAACAGGGAGCCGCAGAGATCCCACACTGAGGTCACCCAACAAAATCCGAGGCCATATCAGAAGCCAGATACAAACATAAGTCCCAGAATCATGAAAATCAGCTGCTGGTGCTCACAGAGATGGTATCATCAGATTAAAAATAAATAAGATAGATATGATGTATAAATACATCAGTGGTTCATATAGTGAACTCGGTGTAGAGCTATTCACCCTGAGGTCATCACAGAGGACAAGGGGGCACTCTTTACATCTGGAGGAAAAGAAATTTAATCTCCAAACACGGAAAGGTTTCTTCACAGTAAGAGCTGTGAAAATGTGGAATAGACTCCCTCAAGAGTTGGTTCTGGTCAGCTCAGTGGATTGCTTTAAAAAAGGCCTGAATTCATTCTTAGTTACACAGAATATAACTGGATCAGGGGCGGACTGACCATTCGAGCACTCGTGCACTACCCGGGTCAGTAGGGGGCCCCATGAAATGCCCCTTGTACCTTTTTTATAGGCTTTTTCGAGTGTGGGCAAGGACACAGGGGCCCCATGATCCCCTATTGCCTGGGGGCCCCATGAGTTGTCAGTCCGCCCCTGAACTGGATACTAACATTTATAGGTAAAGTTGATCCAGGGAATATCTGATTGCCTCTTGAAGGATCAGGAAGGGATTTTTTTTCCCTGCAGGAGCAAATTGGATCATGCTTTGCTGTTTTTTTTTTTTTGCCTTCCTCTGGATCAACTGTGGGTATAGGATTATAACTTTTTTTTTTTTTTAATGGTTGAACTGGATGGACTTTTGTCTTTTTTCAGCCAGACTAACTATGTAACTATATAACAAGGTTTAAACACAGTTTAAGCATTTAATTGGATGAATCCCTCATCCCCCAATGTTTCATACACTTTTTGATTCTATGCATATTTTTCATGCAAAATGGGATATATGGTCATCTATGAGTACAACAGTTGACTACATTTCACACCTTTTTCTAGATCTTAAAGTGTTAGTAAACTAATTTTTTTATATTTACCTACAGGTAAGGTTATAATAAAGCTTACCTGTAAGTAAACGTAATATCTCCTAAACTTGCACTGTTTAGGAGATATTCTCTCATTCCAAAAGCAGGCGCATGCGCTCTGAAGGAATGGCATACCATGCCATTCTTTCAGAGCTGTGTGCAGTGGCCCGGGACTCAAACCTGGAAGAAGTACAAGATGAAGATGGAATCCTCCACAGCAGTGACATAACACCGCTGGAGGGCTTTATTTTAAGGTATGTTTTACATAATGTGCTAGTATGCGATGCATACTAGCACTTTATGATATTACCTTGCAGGGGACATTTTTTTTTCTTTCTTGCAGTTTACTACCGCTTTAATAAGGTATTGTTTGTATGAATATAATAGGTAATATTTCTTATGTACCTTTTCTGTATATTTTTTTGTTTCTTTTATTTTTATTGTTTTGTATTTGATGAATATCTTTAATGACAAGTATCTTATACAACCTTTTCGTATAGTATCACTCCATAACTATTGTTTTTTTGCTAACATAAGAAATTCTTTTTTTTTTTTTTGCAAACATGGAAGTCTATATTTTGTAATGCTATTTGACATACAATACTTTAAAAAAAACAGTTTGTAAACATAAACACAGTTTAAAAACTCGTGACATGGAAAGATATAACACAATTTAAAAACTGACCTACAACCTGCATTTTCAATAACAATACTGAAATTCGACAGAACTTGGGATCCGTGGACTCAACACCTCTCTGTTCCTTAGCGGGACCATGGCTGACCCTCTTTTACTTCACTTGTTCTCTCTTTTTTTTCTCATTTATTCTCATTCTTTCTTCATACTTTTTGTTTTCAATATCACCTTTTGATGTATCTGACTTTAGTACCTGACTACTGTTTGGCCATATTCATTATTAATCGTTTTTCATAGTGAAATACGTACTGGAATTCTGTCCATTGTCGCAGTTTACCCATTTTATCTGCAGATTACACCAGAGGGACTTCCTGGTCCCACCTATGTATGCAATGTTCGATTCCTCAATCTCTGTACAATGCTAATGTCACCTATGTTCATAAGTGAATATTGTCCTAGGAGCTCAATATCTGTCATCTTTTACTACTGTTAGTTTGTACGTTTGATCTATTCAATAAAAAAAAGATTGAAATATAAAAACTGACCTGCAGTCATTATAGTTTCCTTTTAACAGTTGGTTCACATCTGTGTGGGTGGTGCCACTGCGGGACCCACACAAATACCTGCATCCGCACCACCCGCACAGAGGAATGCAGGACCCGCGGGTGGGTGCCATTAATTCTAATGGTATACCGCCCGCACTGGAAATCGAAACCATACTGAGAACCTTGGTTCCCGTGCAGGCTGCGATTTCCAAAGAACTGCAGGAACTTCTTCCCTGTGTGTCCTGGGGCATGGGAGTCCATTCAAATAATTGGGCTTTCGTGCCCACGCAAATCGCAGCCCGCACGGCCGCACATGTGTGAACCTGGTTTTAAGCAAACCTTTACTGAAAACATGAAAACATGGAATAAGCTACCATTGCTGACCTTCGTTTGAAAAACTATGAATGCATGTATGCAGCAAGTGAAGTCAGAACTCTTGATCTGAATACTTGATTTAGGTTAATGGTGAAAAAAGTACTGAAGCAACTGCATTATCAGAACCAGCAGCCAAACAGCATTTCCAGAAGGGGAGGTCAGAATTGACAGCCTATGTATATTTAAGAGCATAGGCTTCCTTTAAGCACATGCTGTGTATTTAACAATGCTTGGAACAATCTCAAACACTAAAAATGGATTTCATTAACAAAAAAAGCTGTTGTGGACTATGAAAGCAGGAAAGGGGACTTCTTGGGCTCAGCTTCACACATAACAGAATTTCATGGCCACATAATTCCTCCAAAGCAGTTTCCAGGCTGGAAAACACGTCTTAAAGTCACTGCCAAGGGAAGCATTCCCCGCACACTTGGAAGTCTCTTGTGTAACAGAAGAATGTTGCAAATGTGGAACAATAAGATGTGTACAAACGTGTATCTTCAAAAAAATGTGCATAAGGACATTGCCATCTTCAAATTATGAAAGCATGTGAACAGGAAACTTTGATTCCCTAAATGCATGATTCTGAATGAGTTGTTAGCTCAAGAGCCACCGTTGCTCATCCGCAACGCTGTGGGAAAAGCAGGTGACATGCTGTATTTCCTACATTAATGTTCTGTAAGAATGTGATTACATGCAGCTAACACTACTTGGTTGCACATGATTATTTTGACAGTATTTTAAACTCTTCAGGAGTAGGGATGCACCGATATATTTATTTATATATATATATATATATATATATATATATATATGAAACTTCATAGTGACAAAAATATATTCATGCAGTGTTTCAATTAATCTGGTGCTTTACTTAACCTATTTGTTACCGGAATCCTTTTTTTTTCCTCATTTTTTTTTTTGCACACAAATTAAATTGCGCATTTTGGACCTGAAGATTACTTATAACCTACTAAACACTGTATATCTTCTGAAAGCAGGGGATCCGTAGAGTAAACTGGTGGCAGCTGGAATTTTTTTTCACGCAATAATTGTGCTATTCTTGATCAAATCTATATTTTTAGTTAAAATTCTCTCAAATTAATTTTAGTGCACACAGACACAATAAAATGTTCTTTTTTGTAAAATATTAAAAATAAGGCTGAGTTCAGTAAATAGACACCAAACATGCCTAAAAAATGCGTTTGCCAGTGATTCAGCGAAAAACTACAGAACCCAAAATTATCCACAGGCAACGCCTTAAAAGCCTTTTACAGCTCATCAATTTTAAGGTAAAATTGAATGAGGTGCCTAGAATTACTGCTCTCACTCCAGCATGTACATCGATACCAAAATCATGTGGTGCAATTGTTGTTATTATATGCATGTGCACCCAAAGTGCATTTGTGTTCATATGTGTGTACAACAAACAAGAGATCCCTGTGCTCAAATCCCAACAGCTAGTGCATGCATTTATCCATCAGGTGCTAAAGGGGTGTAACCACATATTAACACTAGAAATTCTGAAGGACCCTCTGCACACTGGTATATACCCTTTCAAGCAGACTATGCAATAAATAGGGATATTTAGTTCACACATATTGCAATACATGCTTAAGCTGGCAAACTGCGTCAAAGTAATCCCTCTATGGCCAGTCCTACTCTGCTCTGCCTACGCAAATGCTACTGTGGACACAATGCTAGCATACGGGAAAAGACACAATGGGGAGAGCTACAAGGTTCAGGTCTGGCTACTGACCCAACAATACAACAAACAAGAGATCCCTGTGCTAGAATCCCAACAGCTAGTGCATGCATTTATCCATCAGGTGCTAAAGGGGTGTAACCACATAGTAACACTAGAAATTCTGAAGACCCTCTGCACACTGGTATATACCCTTTCAAGCAGACTATGCAATAAATAGGGATATTTAGTTCACACATATTGCAATACATGCTTAAGCTGGCCAACTGCGTCAAAGTAATCCCTCTATGGCCAGTCCTACTCTGCCTTGCCTACGCAAATGCTACTGTGGACACAATGCTAGCATAGGGGAAAAGACACAATGGGGAGAGCTACAAGGTTCAGGTCTGAAAGGGTATATACCAGTGTGCAGAGGGTCCTTTAGAATTTCATATGTGTGTACAGTATACTCTAAAATAATAGTGCAGCTTTTATTTTAGAGATTGCAATTCTGGGACTGTTACCTGTACCCTGAGTGCTAGCTGCTATACTTTTACTCATATTGATATACATATATATATTTTTTTTTTTTTTCGATATTGTATAATTGCATTTAGCGCTCGCTCTATTATCTTTTTGTGTACAGTATACTGTATGTGGGAAGGGGATTTTGTAAAAATGAAAAAAATTCACACTAATGTGCAGTTTTCCTGCACTGTGGGTGCAACACAATGTACTCCTAAAAACCCATAACACTACGCCACAACCGCATGCATAGCACGTGATTGCTGGGCAGTAAAGACATGACCCCATTTAGGTGAATGGGTCGTGTTTGGCAGGCAGCACTGTTGCAACAGTGGATATAATTTTCCTGGGTTGCGATGCAAAGCATTGCTGCCCTTTATTTTCTGCTTTCACAAGAGAAACTGAAACAATAGAAACAGAGGCCATAGGCTCCTGCTGCTGTCAGTCAAACTCCTTTGAGGGAGCAGGGTCATGGCTAACCTGCACAGTTTGTGCCTACGTTCGCACACAGGGGCGGACTGACAACTCATGGGGCCCTCGGGCAATAGGGGATCATGGGGCCCGTGTGTCCTCGCCCACACTCAAATCACACCCAAAAAAGCCTTTGAAAGGTACCAGGGACATCTCATGGGGCCCCCTACTGACCCCGGGCCCTCAGGCGGTGCCCGAGTTCCCCAATGGTAAGTCCGCCCCTGTTCGCACAGACACAATGGGAACATGCACACATGAGAATCTCCTTATCACCTGGCTTGCTAAGGAGATTCTCATGGAGGCAACTGAAGATGGGAGATGTTTTTTTTCTTAAAAAATGTATTTAAGAAAAAAAACTAAGGACATTAGTAACACTTAAAGGGGATCAGTTGGGGGTAGAAAAAAGGTGGCTCAGCTATGTGTTTTACCACCCTTCCAACCACAAGTGTAAACTAATGTGTTTGATGGCTTTTCAGAGGCAGCAGAGCCATGGCTTCTGGGTATCAAGGATTTGATCCTGCTGCCTCCTAAATGCATGTGTTTTTGGCCATTTTTTTACCAGCCAAATTGAGATTTTGTATAGAAACATTGTGCCTGGAGAGAGCATGTGTGCAGTCCCAAAGATGGACATGTGTTGATTGGGCTCTGCAACTTCCCAGCCTGCAATGCAAATTTTATCATATCCTGGAATAACTACCAGCCAACAGACAGCCTAATTTGGTACTTGATCAACAAACGCAACATAGGGCAGCCGGAATGAACAGGAAAAAGGCCAGAAAAACATCATAGTCACAAGTAGGCCACCTTTTGACAGACACCTGAGGAGGCACTGCAACAAGACAACAGTGGTGGTTCTTCAGTGACCCTTTCACAACATTACAGCATGACTTCAGAGAGGAGGAACACAAAGAAAACTCTCAATTACAGCTCACATTAGAACCAGAAGACCTCTTTGGAGGTGAGCAACATTGTAAATCTCCCTAGTCATCCTCACCACAAGGCACCTTAGACTTTGACCTGTTTCCAGCTTCCTCTGCGAATAGAAACATGAGATGGCGGATATAGCCATAAGTGTAGCTGGCCAGCTAGGACCAGTCCTAGGTTGTTAATATGGTTCACATATATGTGTATACCAAACCTGCCAATAACCTCAGTACAGTATATTTGTGCATATGTTAAGGCCAAAAGCAGAATCATTGCTGTAATTTATGTCTTTGAATGTTAGATAACATTTTTATATTAATTGTGTTAGCAGAAGCAGAAAAGGAAAAGATGCCTTTAAGAGTTAGTATAAGGTGAGCCAATCACAGACAGCCTCACACTGTACAGAGCCTTAACCAATCCCAGCCAGTTTCACATTTGTGCCTGTGTAAAACTCCCTGCTAGGATTTTCTAGAGACACATGCTCACCAGACAGAAGAGGAAACAGACAAAGTTCCAATCAGAAAAGCTTTATGGAAGCAGAGAAGGCCAAATAGGTATTTAATGCACTTGTGTGTTCCTCTGTTGTTTAGTAATGCAGGTAGATCTGTATGTAAAAACTGTTGTATGTGTTTACTTGTAGTTTCACGAACTTACGAATCAAGTCACCGTAGAGTAATCATAATCGAACGAATTTACCGAATCTAATGAATTTATCAAGCTATCGAATCAACCCAATGTAATACGAATTAAACCACTGTAATATGAAAGAAATAAGCCATTGTAAGCAGTTATATGAAGAAGATTGAAGTTATTAAAGAAGTTAACTAAAGTATTCGGTGTGCTCTTTAAACCTACTGCATCCATAGAGCGGCATTGGAGGAATTACAGAGTGAAGTCAGTCTAATCAAACAAAGAAACAGCAATTGCAAAATTTTTCTAATGCCACAGTGCACAAGGCACCAAAGGGTGCTGCGCCTGCCACAGTGGAACTATTACCCTCAGAGGTCAAGCAACAGCGCTCCTCAACTTGCACAGTAAAGAGTACACTAGAGAAATAGAGCGCCAGCATATACCGCCACACGGAGACACCTCAGCGGAACAACAGTACAGGCCATAGCACGTGCGTATTAGTCAGACTGCAGACGACTCTTAAAGTGGCATAACGGCAAAGGCAAGACAGTCAGAGAAAGAGCGCCAAACCTCCTGCACCCCTAGAGAGAGAAAGAGATGCATGGGGGGAGGGCCAGAGTCCAGAGCTAGAGTGCCCGCACCGCTATCCATCAAGAGACCACGTGTTGCATTCACAGAGTTCACGCAGAGCATCGCAAGTCACCGCAGAGCATCGCAAGTCATCGCATCAAGAAAAGTCTCCTTTAAGACTGACATTTGTTTCTGCAACCTTCAGATCACGGTATCCTGCTTTCCAATTAAGGTCAGAGCTTTCCTTTATTACTCACTTATGCACATAGGTTTCTGCAAGAGACATTTTTGTGCTCAAGAGAATACAGACTTTTAATAAAAGAGAGACAGTTGTAGTATATGACTCTGAAGTATTTAAAGTGAAAGTAATTTTATTGCCTGTGTTTTGGTGCTATTACATGTAAAGTGAAAGTCATTTATTCTTGCATTTGTTAGTATTGCATTTAAAGTGACAGGTCCTTATTATTCATATTAATTGTTATAGCATTCAGAAATGGCTGAGCCTAGCATTGCCACCCGACTGTTAGCGGATGCAATGATAGATATGGTAGAAGGTGAAGAGCAAGAGAACCTGTCTGAATCTGAAAGGTGCAATGTAACGGTAGTGTCGCCCCAAACAAATATAGCTGAAACAGGTGAACTAAGACGTTCATCAGGGGACAGAAAACCGACCCAAAAGGTGCTAGAAAATTTGGAGCAAGAGGCAGCACTGAAAGGAAAAAAGTTTGTCCGAATATATGAGAGGTGGAAAGCATACATCAAAGACATTCGCCGAAAGCTAAAACAAGAAAGCATAAAGGAGAATTTGAGTGAAATAATAGAGACGGTAGAAGATTCTGAGTCAGGGCTTATGACAGCATATGTCAACTTGCAGTGGTCCTTGACACCCTCCCAGGATATTGTAAGGAACATGGATACATGTACCGCAGTCACTAGGGATTTAGTGAAGCTTATGAGAGAACTATCATCTGCAGCAAATTATGATGAAGTCAAGGCCCGAAAGGGAATGAATGAGCTCTTCATGAAAGACTATGCTAGGTCCTTAGGAGGAACCACAATCTCAAGTGTGACTTCCATCACTAGCAGAAGCGCCAGCCACATAACAGAGTTCTCAAGTACGTCAGCCAAAAGAAAGGAATTAGCTGAACAACTCGCTGCCAAACGAGCAGAAGTAGAGATGGAATCTGCCATTGAGGCTCAGCGCCAGGAAATGGAAGCTCAGCACCAGGAAATGGAAGCCCAGCGTCATAAAATGGAGGCTCAGCGCCATAAAATGGAAGCTGAAATGAAAAGTCTGGAAAGGCAGAAGGAAGTTAAGATTATAGAAGCCAGACTCAGAGTGCACGAAGAGGATAAGAATCAGTGTAGTCATAGATTCAAATCAGTACTAAGTGGAGAAGCTGACTGCTACGATCTTCCTTACGCCCAGGAAAATGGAAGGAAATCTCCAGCATGTAGTGAAGAAATAAGTCACAGTCCTTCCATCCCTGCTCAGAGAGAAAAGAAGAGAGACTCGCCTGATTAAGAACCAAGAGGAAAAAGAGAACCAGATAATTCAACTCCCATATGTCATGGCAGTGGTCATGAGGATGTTACAACTGTTGACCCGACGAAACCTCAGAGAATATTTCTCACTAGACTTCCTGTTCCGGAACCTACTGTATTCTCCGGAGACATACTGAAGTTTATAGAGTGGAAGGCAAGTTTTGAAATGATCATTGAACATCATTGCTCCCGTCCAGTGGACAAGTTATTCTACCTCCAGCGGTATACTGGCGGAGAAGCAAAAAGGGTTCTTGAAGGTAACTTCTATAGGAAAGATGAAGAAGCCTACAAGCAAGCTTGGGAAAAATTAAATGCAAGATATGGTCATCCCTTCTTAGTACAAAGAGCTTTCAGAGAGAAGTTGATAAACTGGCCTAAAATAGGTCCTAAAGAACACTTCAAGCTCCAAGAGTATGGCGACTTCCTGCAAGCAGGCAGCAATGCTATCCCACATGTTCAAGGACTAGAAGTATTGAACGACTATCTAGAAAACCACAGGATGCTAGCCAAGCTACCAGAACAAGTGGCTTCTGGATGGAATCGCTATGTGACTGAACAGTTAGATCACGGCAAAAAACTTCCCAAGTTTCAAAGAGTTCTCTGAATTTGTCAATAAGGAAGCACGAATAGCGTGTAATCCAGTAACAGCATCTTATGTCTTAAAACCCTTAGAAGAAAGGCCTACGAGAGAGATAAGACGCACAAGAGCAACTAGCTTTGCAACCAACACGGCTACTAAAGGTCCAGATGCCCATGAGAGCAAGTTCAACGATCAGTAAAGAGTCAGAACCGACAAGTCTTCAGACTACCTTCAAGTGTATGTTCTGTGAAGAGAAACACTCCATACATAAGTGCCAACGATTGAAGGAAAGGTCTCCAGACGAAAAGAAGAAGTTTGTGTTTGATAATCAGCTGTGTTTTGGATGTTTAAGAAAAGGCCATATTACTAAAAAATGCAAGAAAAAGTCAACTTGCAGCGTTTGTAAAGGACGTCATCCTACACCACTACATGAAGAACGTCCAAAGAAAGAGAAATCCTTAATGCCCAAGGACACTGAGGAAGAAAATAAAGCAACAGTATTCTCTTGCAGAGTGAGAGAAAGAGAAATCAATGGCACGTCAATGGTTGTACCAGTGTGTATTTCAAATCCTAAAAGGAAGAACAAGAAGGTATACGCCTATGCGCTACTGGATGCCCAGAGTGACGTCACCTTCATTGATCAAGAAATCTGCAAGAAATTACAAGTGGCCACAGAACCAGTGAAACTCAAACTCACCACCATGACAGGTAGAGACACATTGGTGAACAGTCAAAGAGTCAAAGGACTGAGAGTTAGAGGACTCCACTCAAACTGCATATTAGATCTACCTCCAGCTTATACAAAAGACGACATACCTCTGGATCGAGATCGCATACCTACCTGTGAAACAGCCAACAAATGGGAACACCTATCTGTCATATCTCATGAAATGTCCCCGCTGAAGGAATTTGGTGTTGGACTGTTGATAGGCTACGACTGTCCCGAGGCGTTGGTGCCACAAAAGATAATCTCAGGAGGAAAGGGTGAACCCTACGCAGTCCAGACTGATCTAGGATGGGGTTTTGTTGGAGGAAAACGACAGATTGCAGATTCAGGACAGGTGACAGGATTGTGTCATAGAATATCTGTCCAAGAGTTACCAACTGTAAGTCCAGCGAAAGTACTCAAAATCCTACAATCCGACTTTGCAGACGTAAGTTGTAATGAAAAGAGTGTATCCCAAGAGGACATAAAGTTTGTACAAGTTCTAGAAGATAATATTCAGCAAAATCAACAAGGTCATCTTGAAATGCCCCTACCTTTTAGAGAACGACCTCATCTGCCAAATAACAGAGATCTTGCCCTGGCAAGATTGAAAAGCTTAAAGAAAAGGATGGGAAGAGATCCCAAACTCAAAGACGATTATTTGAAATTCATGAAAGAAATCCTCAAAGAAGGGCACGCAGAGAAAGTTGATGGTCAGCCTAAAAATGGAGAAGTGTGGTACATCCCACATCAAGGTGTCTATCACCCAAAGAAACCGGATAAGATCAGAATAGTTTTTGATTGCTCAGCAAGGTACAATGATGTTGCATTGAACGATCATCTACTAAAGGGACCAGATCTTACAAACACTGTACCTGGAGTACTCTGTAGATTCAGAAAGTATCCCATAGCAGTCATGTGCGACGTTGAAAAGATGTTCCACCAATTTCATGTGATGGAAGAAGATAGAGACTTCCTGAGGTTCCTATGGTGGGAAGACGGAGATACAGATACAGAGCCAGTGGAATACAGGATGAAAGTACACTTGTTTGGAGCAGCATCATCCCCAGGTTGTGCTAATTATGGTATGAAGTATCTGGCCAATCAGAATGAAAAGGATTGTCCATCAGCAGCAAATTTTTTGAAGAAAAACTTTTATGTAGATGATGGTCTTATAAGCCTAGAATCCTCAGAATCGGCAATTCAATTGGTGAGAGAGAGCCAAGAGTTATGAGCAAAGGCAAACCTGCGTCTTCACAAATTCATCTCAACAGAGAGATACTAGAATCCATCAGTGACTCCGAACGTGCATCAACAATAAAGAAAGTGGATCTTAACTATGATCCTCTTCCAGTTCAGAATGTACTCGGATTGGGATGGAATGTAGAAAACGACAATTTTTTCTTTGAAATATCCATGGAAGAGAAAGTTCCAACTAGACGTACCATTCTTTCTACAGTAGCCTCAATATATGATCCGTTGGGATTCCTATCACCAGTAATCCTCAGAGCAAAAGAAATACTGCAAGAATTATGCAGACAGAAGTTGGGATGGGACGAACCCATACCTGCAGGCTTGAGGCCAAGGTGAGAGAGTTGGATAAGAGACTTGCAAAATTTGAAAGAAATTCGGATACCCAGATGTTTTGTACCTCCTGATTTCGGAAAGTACAAGAAAATAGAACTTCATCACTTTTCAGATGCCAGTAGTCATGGTTATGGTCAGTGCTCCTACATCAGAGTAATAGGAGAAGAAAGGATACACTGTGCCCTAGTTATGGGAAAGGCCAGAGTCGCACCCAACAATATTCAGACAATACCAAGACTCGAACTAACGGCAGCCGTCGTTTCAGCCTCAGTAAGTCAGTTTCTGAGAGAAGAATTGGAATTGAAAATAGATGAAGAGAATTTTTGGACAGACTCACAAGTTGTCCTAGGTTACATAAACAATGAAGCTCGAAGATTTCACACCTTTGTCGCTAACAGAGTTCAAAAAATTCGGAAAACAACGAATCCAGAACATTGGCACTATGTTAACACAAAGCAAAACCCGGCAGATCATGCTTCAAGAGGCCTAAATGTAACAGAATTGAAGAATTCAAACTGGTTCACCGGTCCAGAGTTCCTTTGGGAAAGGGAAATCATACCCAGTGAAGGATATACAGAACTGTCTATGGGTGATCCAGAAGTAAAGGTAGTTCAAACATTGAGCACTGCTGCCAAGTGTCAAGATGACGTACTTGAACGACTAGCCAGATGTTCAAAGTGGAATACAGTCATAAACATTGTAGCTTGAATTCAACGCTTAGCAAAAGGAATCAGAAAGAAAGAATCGTTGAATGTAGAGGAAAGAGTGAAAGCTGAAGAAAAGGTTATAAGACTCATTCATCAAAGATTCTACAGTGAAGAATTGAAGAGACTTAGTCAAGAACCTAAGAGACTTCCAAACAACCACCCATTGTACAAGCTTAATCTTATTCTGCAGGATGGTATACTAAAGGTGGGAGGGAGGCTGGAAAATGCGTCGCTACCTAACAAAGTTAAGCATCCAGCAATTCTACCCAAAAATTCTACCTTCACAAGATTGATTATCAATCACTACCACAACAAATCCTTGCATCAAGGAAGAAGCTTTACTCAAAGCTGTTTGAGAGAAGGTGGTTACTGGATAGTGAAAGGAAGCAAAGTTATTGCAAAGTACATAAGCAAATGTGTAATCTGTAGAAAGACACGTAGACCTACAGAAGAACAAAGAATGGCTGATCTACCAGCTGATCGTGTAAACCCATCACCACCATTTCTTTATAGCGGAATGGATTGCTTCCGCCCACTTATCACCAAACAAAACCGCAAAGAGTACAAGAGATATGGACTGATATTTACGTGTCTAAGCTCCAGAGCAATTCACCTGGAAATGTTGGAAGATATGTCAACCAACGCCTTTATCAACGCCTTAAGATGTTTCATAGCCATTAGAGGTACTGTCAGAGAACTTAGATCTGACCAAGGATCTAATTTTGTTGGAGCAAAGAACGAATTGAACAAGGCTCTAAAAGAGATTGATAAAGAAAAAGTAACTGAGTACTTGTTAGAGAAACAGTGTGATTTTCACATGAATGCTCCACATGCAAGCCATACAGGCGGAGTCTGGGAGAGGCAAATCAGAACTGTAAGAAACGTACTAAGTTCAGTGTTGAAAAAGAACGCCGGAAGATTAGATGATGCTTCACTTAGGACACTATTCTATGAAGTAATGTCTATTGTTAACAGTCGTCCACTTACAGTCAACAACATCAACGACCCAACAAGTTTGGAACCTCTAACTCCCAACCATCTACTTCACCTTAAGTCTGATTACATACAGCCACCACCTGGCAACTTCACCAAAGAGGATTTATACGCAAGGAAAAGATGGCGAAGAGTTCAATATCTATCAGAGCAGTTTTGGAATAGATGGAGCAAGGAGTACTTAGCTCATCTCATACTAAGAAGTAAATGGCAAAAGTCTAGAAGAAATGTTCATGTTGATGACATAGTGTTAGTAAAGGAAGACGACTTACCTAGAAGTCAATGGAAATTGGCCAAAGTCCTAGAAGCTCGAAAGGATGAAGAAGGACTAGTAAGAAGAGTTTTGTTACAAATGGGAGACTCAAAAGTGGACAAAAAGGGAAAACGTCTCACAACTCCACTCAAGTTGGAACGTCCAATACAAAAGTTAGTTGTTCTGCTTGAGAGTAACAAAGACACTTGAGAGTTGAGAAACTGATGGAAAATTCCTCAAATTCATGTTCGAATCCTATTACTGAGAACATAGAATTATAGGTAATTTTGGTGGGAGTGTAGCTGGCCAGCTAGGACCAGTCCTAGGTTGTTAATATGGTTCACATATATGTGTATACCAAACCTGCCAATAACCTCAGTACAGTGTATATGTGCACATGTTAAAGCCAAAAGCAGAATCATTGCTGTAATTTATGTCTTTGAATGTTATATGACATTTTTATATTAATTGTGTTAGCAGAAGCAGAAAAGGAAAATATGCCTTTAAGAGTTAGTATAAGGTGAGCCAATCACAGACAGCCTCACACTGTACAGAGCCTTAACCAATCCCAGCCAGTTTCACATTTGTGCCTGTGTAAAACTCCCTGCTAGGATTTTCTAGAGACACATGCTCACCAGACAGAAGAGGAAACAGACAAAGTTCCAATCAGAAAAGCTTTATGGAAGCAGAGAAGGCCAAATAGGTATTTAATGCTAAATTTTTCTAATGAAACAGCGCACAAGGCACCAAAGGGTGCTGCGCCTGCCACAATAAGCCAGGCAAGCACTGACCATTTGGATACTATCGAGACAAAATTAGATGGCACTATTTCAAGAGACAATCAAAACTCCAAAACAATTGCAGATGAACAGTCACAACTACACCGAGCTAATGCCAAAATCAAAGATCTGGAAAATAGATCTAAGCAATATAACATTTGCATAAGAGGTCTTCCAGAATCAGTTGCAGACCTAAACCAATTTGTTTTAAAAATTGGTGAAGGAACTGATACAAAATATTTTGGAACTTGATATGTAAGTGGATAGAGATGGCCCCTAGAACCGGTGACAGCCAAGAGATATTGTAATGAAAATCACTTACTCAAAATCACAGAGAAAATAATGTCTTCCACAATAGAGAAAGGCACCTTAACATTTCTGGGACATCCTGTTCAGCTATATGCAGATATTGTCCCTGTTACCATCCAAAAATGGCAAACATGGAAACTTACTCAGCCACTAAAACAGAATATCAAGTATCAATGAGCCTTCCCATTCTGCCTTATTTTGTATATTAAAAAAACCCACACTTTTTCCACTTTCCAAGAAAGAAAAAGGAAATTTTCCTATCAAATACTTACCGTAATTTTCCTTTCCCGATAGACTCCATGGCAGCATACGTATAGGTTAGTTCCGCTCTCTCCTATAGGACCCCATTCCCATAAAACTGTGCTCCTCGCCAGAGATCATGTTCTGTAACTATCCTACTCATAGCATTTGGAGGGTACTCCTGCTGCCATGGAGTCCGTCAGGAAAGGGAAATTATGGTAAGTATTTGATAGGAAATTTTCAATTTTCTTGACAGACACCATGGCAGCACACATATGGGAAATAACTAGCCATACACACACGGGCGGGCAGTTACTCAAACAAAGACTTTAATTTCCCCATCAACCAACAGGACTTTCAAACCAAAATTAATAGAGGATAAGGAGGTAGGCTCTACACAGTAATGAGCCATAAAAGTGTTTATTGAGGACCATGAGGCTGCTCTGCAGATCATCTCAGGGGCAACATGCCAGGAAGTCACCCAGGACATAGCCACACTTCTGGTTGAGTGTGCAGTCACTGCCTCCGGGTGTGCCAAGCCCTTAGCTCTGTAGGCCATTTGGATGGCCTGGACAATCCAGACCGCAATTGACCTGGGAGACGCCCGGTCTCCTTTACTCTTCCCATGGAAAAGGATGAATAGACGGTCTGACCTACAGAAGGATGCTGTGACCCGCAAGTATAGCCTTAAGGTCTCACCTACATCCAGGGGGTGAACGCTATCGTCTCCAGAGGCTCTAAATGTTGGCAGAACAATCTCTTGGTTCTCGTGGAAGACTAAGGTCACTTTATGATTGGAACCTAGTATAGGGATAAGGACCACTCGATCTGGGAAGAATGTCAATAAGGGTTCTTTACAGTCAAGATTCCCGATTTCGGAGACTCTTTTTGACAATGTAACCACCACCAGAAAGGCGGCCTTGATGGAGAGCTCCCTCACTATGGGTGACCCAGCCTATTCTGGAACACCTCCAGAGAAGAAGTCGAGGATAAGCGGAAGGTCCCATTTTGGGAACCTCGGTTTCCTCTGGGGCCTCAACCTTACTGCCCCTTTGAAGAATTGCCGAACCAGAGTGGTCAGCCTATGATACTCCAGTGAATGCGGAGATGGCTGACACTTGAACCCTGAGGGTGCTGACCAACAGGGGCAGGTCCAGGCCTGACTGCAGGAATCCCAGGACATCCTGATTATGTAATCCTGACATCGGATTACTAAAGGATCTGCCCATGGTCGAGATACAGTCCACGAACTTAGACCAGACTCTTCCATAAACCCTGCTGGAACTTGGTATTCTGGCATTCATCAGGGTAGGGATGACTTCAGCAGGACAGCCTAAGGCCTCCAACCTCCCCCTCTCAAGAACCAGACCATTAGATAAAGCAGGGCTGGGCAAGGGTGAAGAACGGCCCCCTCTGACAGCAGGTTTGGTTTAAGAGGGAGAGGAACCGGATCCCAACAGCTGAGCTGCGCCAGTAAGGGAAACCATGGTCTGTTTGGCCAGTATGGAATTACAGCCACTACCTCCACCGCTTCTGCTCTGAGCCTCCGAAGAACCCTGAAGATGACAGGGACCAGGGGAAATGCATAAGCCATGAAAAACTTCCACAGATCCGTTAGAGCATCTACCCCGAAGGCCTGGAGACAGCGATTCCTGGTGTAGTACATACCCAGTTTTCTGTTGCACAGGGAGGCAAACAGGTTGACTTCCGGACTGATCCCGAGGGTCAGTATCCACTTGAAAATGTCTGTGTTGAGAGACCACTCATTGTTGTCCAATTGAACCCTGGATAGGAAGTCTGCTTGCGAGTTCTGGACTCTGGGGATGTACACTGCCGATATGTTGGACAGGTTTCTCTGAGCCCAAGCCATGATTGGCTCTACCTCTCGCAAGACAGACAGGTTGTGGGTCCCGCCTTGTCTGCTTATGTAGGACACTGCCGTTATATTGTCGGGCCTCAGGAGGATTGATTTCCCCTGTGTTTACTTGCTGGAAGCCCCGTAGAGCACAGAGCATCGCTCATAATTCCAGGACGTTTGATCCCAACCTATGGGAGGAAAAGCTCCATCTGCCCTGAGCTATCTCTGACTGGCAGAGAGCACCCCATCTGGAATTGCTGGCATCCGTAGTGATTGTGACCCAGGAGATGGGGGCAATCAAATGACAGTTGAGCAGGTTCTTCCGCTGCAGCCATCAAGGAAGGCTCTCCTCCATGGACGGAGATATGTAAATAACCTGGCCCATGCTGCCTGGATTCCACTGTTGAAGAAATCCCTTCTGGAAGGGTCACATTCTCCACTGTGCCCACTTCACCATCGGTGCTGTGGACACCATGGTGCCAAAGATCTTCAGGCATTGGAGGGCCCAAAGGTGTGAGGAAGACAGAGAAGGTAGTTTTCAGCTCTGGATCACCAGAATCTTCTCCACAAGCAGGGAGATGGTAGCGGTGATCATGTTGAAATGAGCCCTGAGGAATAATAGAGACTGCGTGGGCTCCATCTGACTCTTCTCCATATTCAGAAACCACCCAAATTTGAGAAGGGTCGAGATAACGTGGGCTGTGTGGTGTAGTAGCTGTTCTCTGTCCTGGGATAGTAGGAGCAGGTCGTCTAGGTAGTGGTGCAGGCAAATGCCTCTGGCTCTGATCAGGGCCATGACCACCAACAAGACTTTTGAAAACACACGAGGTAACGTTGAAAGCCCAAAGGGGAGACACATGAACTGGAGATGCCGATGGTCCACAGCAAACCGGAGAAATCTCTGAAAATCTCTTGCAATGGGCACATGAAAATAGGCATCCTTCAGATCTATAGACAGGAGCCAGTTGCCTGGTTGAATTGCTTGTTGAACTGTGAACAGCATCTCCATCTTGAATTTTAACTTCCTAACAAAGGAGTTTAGATTGGCACAATAGCGCCCTGCGCCAGAAGAGAGTCCATGTAGGACAACAGGATTTCCCTCCTTTCTTCGGAATGTGGAAGGGCTGTAGGGGTGAACTTGAGATGAAGAATGCCCAAGCATGCCCTAAAGATTGCTAACAGCCCAGGCGTCCTGGATTGAAGCCACCCAGACATACTGAAAGTGGCAAAGGCATGCCCCCAACTGGCCTGAATGAGTGGGCCCAATCTCAAAAGGACTTTGTGGCCTCACAACCTTCAGAGGTCGAGCCCTTGGAGGATTTCTGAAAAGATGACCGGCTTCTCCTCCAGCTTCTCTTGAATTTGCGGCCGGCTTGTATAGGCGTGCATCTCTGGCTTATTCTGAGCCTTGACTTCTGGGCTGTGCCCTCTTCTGGCCTAGCAGACGGCGGTCCTGGGGCAGGAAACTGGACCTCCCACCTGTAGCCCGGGCTATTGCGCTGTTCAATTTGTTCCCAAACAGGGAGGAACCCTCGAAGGAGATTTTTCACCATGCCTGCTGAGATTGGCCAACCAGGGCCAAAGCCACAAGGCACACTTGGCTCTCATCAAGGACAGCATAACCCGAGCCAGCAGACAGGTAAGGTCGATCATGGCCTCCCTCAGAAAGGCAGATGCCAACCTCAGCTCCCGGATAGCCGAATTCCTGGCCACCTCTTCTGAAACTCCTCTGAGAGCTGCATCCATGTTATCTGACAACACGTCCATAGCTTTAGATAAGGCCACTAAGGCAAGCGATCCCTGCTGTAGTGTAGATTTGCTTGAGATCGAAATTGATTCTCCTTTCCAGGTTGTCCTTGAAGGACACCAAATCCTTGAGAGGGAGGGTACCATGCTTGGCTAGCCTCATCAAGGCCGCATTCACCATAGGGGCCAATTCGAAATGTTTGACATCCTCTGATTTGAACAGATGAAGCTTGGCTGCTTTGTTCAGCAAGGAGGCATTGCTCCACTCCTCGGTGAAACGTTCTTCCAGGAACGGAAAGTTTGGACGATCCTTCCTTAGATGTTTGAAGAATTATTTGTGTTTAGGGGGAGACTCCACGGCTTCTTCCCACTTCAGGGCCTCTTTGACTGCTTTGACTAAGAGTGAGACCAAAGCGAAGTTGAAGCCCACACACCGATCCTCACTCTCTGCCTCACTGTCTGAGGCTCCGGCTGACGGGTAGAGGATCTTCGGGAGGGGAGCACACCCCGACCAATGGACTGCGGGCATGACTAGTCCCAATTTCTTTCAGGGACTCTTGAATGACCCGTCTGACCAAAGCCTCTACCTGTTGGTTGGTACTTTCTCTCTCGCCAGTCACCTGTGCAAATCAGAAGTCACATAATGACCTGTCGTCAGGAACTTGAGATTCGCACCCTCAGCAAGTTTTCCTATTGGAGTGGCCAGAATGCCTCTTAACGCGATGCCTGGAGGAGGAACGAGAGCTTCTCCTATGATGCCCGTGTTGGGGATGCAACAGCATGTACTATATACAGTATTGTGTGTTAATATCACTTGACCAGTGGATGGCACTGTACACTAAGGTTACCAGTTGTGCATATCTGTAAACTTGTTGGATCTTTCTCTTTTCTCTCTCTCTTTTTAACCAAGATGTCTGCTGTTACAGTCTGCTGAAATGTTTTGTATGTTTGCAACTTAAGCCACACAAGTAAACCAAGTTCTGCCTCATCACAAGCTACTAGTGTCCTCTCTAACACATAACCAACAGGTTATGGGCCCAGCACCAGACACTGGAAAAAGGAAAACTACAAGCAATTAAGTGCTGCATTTACAATCCTACCAAATCCTGTGTGAGGAAACAAGAGCTGTAGCCAATTCACTGAAAGATGGCAAGTGATTCAGATATGAAGTTTACAATAGCAAAGCTCAACAACACCAACTACCAGCTATGGAAGTTTAAGCTTGAAATGCTGTTATCCAAAGATGACTTGTGGCAGGTACTAGATACACACAGACCCAATGACAACCCGGAAGAATGGGACAGAAAAAACAGGCAAGTAAAAGCAGTCATAAGCCTGTTAGTGGAGGACGATCAACTCATTCATATGAGGAAAGAAAACACAGCTAAAGGAATGTGGACTGCATTACAAAAACTGCATGAACCTTTCAAACCTAAACAGTAAACTATATCTGCTGCGCAAACTGTATAAGATGAGGCTAGAAAAAGGGCAGGAAATGGGTGAACATGTAAATACTATGCTAGAAATTGTGGACCAGCTGGGTGCAATAGGTGAAGAAATGAAAGACAATCATGTAGTAGCACTACTGCTATGCAGCCTTCCAGAATCATACAGTGCCCTTATAAATGCTCTAGAAACTAAACTGGAAACTGAACTGACGCTAGAATATGTTAAGGGAAAATTAATTGATGAATACAGCAGAAGAAAGGAAAATTTGCATAGTGAAGAGAACGAGAGACCAGAGGCAGCTCTGAAGGTGCATGAAGGCATAAGACAAAGCAAAGAAACCAAGGTATGTTTTCGCTGCAAAAAGGCCAGTCACCTGAAAAAGAACTGATCAATCTGGAAAGCTGAGCAGCGAAAGCGGGAGCTACCCACAAGAGAAAGCGCTAAAGTGGTCATGAAAGAAAATGAAAGTGCATCATGGAGTGGTACTTTTAAAGTGACTCAGAATAGTACCTCACATGGATGGTACATTGATTCAGGGGCAACAAGTCACATGACAAGTGACGAGACATTCTTCACAGAAATTGATTTTAGTGTAAAAGATAAAGTCTTCCTAGCAAATGGGAAAAGTATTACAGCGGAAGGTAATGGTCAAGGATTTCTGAACTGCAAAACGCCATCAGGGGGCAAGCAGAGCATCCTTGTAAAGAATGTTCTATATGTTCCAAGCCTAGAAGGAAGCCTCCTATCAGTTAAAACCCTTGCAAGCAATGGACTCACTGTCCAGTTCAGAGGTAATGAATGCACAATTCAAAATGGAAAGCAAATTCTAGCAAGAGGAAGGTTAAATGAACATCTGTACAAAATCTTCACTGAAAGTGAGAAGGCTAATGCGGCAACTCATAACCCACATGACAAGTGCATCCACCTGTGGCATAGAAGATTGGGGCATCAAAACCCAGAAACTATAAAGGACTTTGCAAAGAGAGGTCTATCAGAAGACATGAAAATATTGCCTTGCCACACACTCAGCAAGTGCACGTGTTGCATCAAAGCAAAGGGCACCCGAACCCCTCTTCCACAGACCAGTCAGAGTAAAACCATTAAACCCATGGAACTGATACACAGTGATGTGTGCGGACCAATGAAAAACATCACACCTGGCGGGAACAGATATTTACTGACTTTCATCGACGATTATTCCAGGTACACAATAACGTATCTAATGAAGCACAAAAGTGAGACATTAGAAAAACTTCAAGAGTTTGTAGCTATGACAAGCAACAAGTTTCAAAGGAAACCTGGAATAATACGCACTGACAACGGAGGGGAATATATGAATAAAGAGATGGAATCATACCTAAAGAAACAAGGTATTATACACCAAACAACTGTACCATACACTCCTGAGCAAAACGGCATAGCGGAAAGAAAGAATCACACTCTTGTAGAAATGACCAGATGTATGATTTCGGACGTTGCCTTACCTAACAAATACTGGGGAGAAGCAATAATGACTGCAACATACCTACAAAACAGGCTCCCATCAAAAGCTATTGAGAGTACACCATATGAAATGTGGAATGGATCAAAACCTAACGTAGGACACATCAGAATGTTTGGCAGTAAAGCATATGCCCACATTCCAAGTCAGAAACGCTCCAAGTTGGAGAATAAAGTGTCAAGGTCCTACCTTTCTTCAGAGCTTGTGCATCTCCATGAGCTGGCATCCATCTTGGTTTTCTGCAAAGCATGGTGGGAACCTTTTATGCCTTCAGGCTTCTGCGGCTCCTCCTCAGAAGGGTGTGGTTGAGCACATTTAAACCTGCTGTCTGCAAGTGTGCTCTGCACTTGTGTCCTGTATGTTGCCCTGTTGCAAGCTCTTGTGTTGTTCCCATTGCTCTCCTGGTAACCGACTCGGCTTTGACAAGACTATTCTCTGTGTTAACCCTTTACCTGACCTCCTGTTGCTGAACCCGGCCTGTGACCTGAGTATTCTTTGCCTACCGTCTAGTACTGTCTGCTCCGTTGTTATTGACCCGGCTTGTCTGACTACTCTACTCGTGTTCCCATCTAGCTCCCACCAGCTGTACGCCATTGGCGGCAGTCGTTATCGCAGCTGGGGTCACTCGGGGGCCGCGACCTGGTCTCAGGCTGCGTCAAGTCCATCCCCACCATCAGGGGCCCTGGTGAAGGGTAGCCTGGGGCTTAGACTCCGCGCCCTGAGGGACTCCGGTCTGTGGGTAGTGGCTGTCGTCAGTCGCAGCGTGACCGTACCATAGGCCTGCCTGCCCGTTCCAGCGTTCCTGCCCTGACATAAAGCCATAGAAGGCATTCTGGTGGGCTACAGTGAGCAGAGTAAGGGATATAGAATCCTTTGTCCAAAGACCAACAAGGTCACAGTAAGCCGCAGTGTTTATTTTGATGAAAGTGAAGCACCAGATAATACAATTCTTGAAAAAAGTGGAGAGGATTTACGCGCTGAATCGGCAAGAGACACTGACCCATGCGAAGCAGTACAAGAGCCAGAACAAGAAGTGGAACTTACAATCAACGAGCCAATAGAACCCACTGAACAACAAGAAATCAGAAGATCCTCTCGAATGACAAAAGGGATACCACCCCGCAGGTTATCATACGCTGCTAAAACACATCAAACACAGGAGCAAACATCCTGGGAAGACATAGAAACTTTGCCGAGAAGGGAAGCCAATCAGTGGAGAAAAGCAGCTGAAGAAGAAATAAAATCACTTCAAGAAAATAAAACTTGGTCACTAACAGAACTCCCTCCTGGTCGCAAAACCATCGGAAGAAAATGGACTTTTAAAGTGAAATATGATGCAGAAGGAAACATCTATACAGTCATGTCCGAAATTGTTGGCACCCTTGATATTTTTCCTGAAAATCAAGTATTTCACACAAAAAAGGTATTGCATTAACACATGTTTTGCTATACACATGTTTATTCCCTTTGTATGTATTGGAACAAATATAAAACAGAGGCAGAAAAGCAAATATGACATAATGTCACACAAAACCCCAAAAATGGGCTGGACAAAAGTATTGGCACCCTTAACTTAATATTTGGTTGCACACCCTTTGGAAAACATAACTGAAATCAGTCGCTTCCTATAACCATCAATAAGCTTCTGACACCTCTCACCCGGAATTTTGGACCACTCTTCCTTTGCAAACAGCTCCAGGTCTCTCTTATTGGAAGGACACCTTTTCCCAACAGCAATTTTAAGATCTCTCCACAGGTGTTCAATGGGATTTAGATCTGGGCTCATTGCTGGCCACTTCAGAACTCTCCAGCGCTTCTTTGCCATCCATTTCTGAGTGCTTTTTGACGTATGTTTGGGGTCATTGTCCTGCTGGAAGACCCAGGATCTTGGACGCAAACCCAGCTTTCTGACACTGGGCCCTACAGTGCGACCCAAAATCCTTTGGTAATCCTCAGATTTCATGATGCCTTGCACACAGTCAAGGCACCCAGTGCCAGAGGCAGCAAAACAACCCCAAAACATCATTGAACCTCCACCATATTTTACCGTAGGTACTGTGTTTTGTTCTTTGTAGGCCTCATTCCGTTTTCGGTAAACAGTAGAATGATGTGCTTTACCGAAAAGCTCTATCTTGGTCTCATCTGTCCACAAGACGTTTTCCCAGAAGGCTTTTGGCTTACTCAAGTACATTTTGGCAAACTGTAGTCTTGCTTTTTTATGTCTCTGTGTCAGCAGTGGGGTCCTCCTGGGTCTCCTGCCATAGCGTTTCATTTCATTTAAATGTCGACGGATAGTTCGCGCTGACACTGATGCTCCCTGAGCCTGCAGGACAGCTTGAATGTCTTTGGAACATGTTTGGGGCTGCTTATCCACCATCCGGACTATTCTGCGTTGCAATCTTTCATCAATTTTCCTCATCCGTCCACGACCAGGGAGATTAGCTACAGTGCCATGGGTTGCAAACTTCTTGATAATGTTGCGCACTGTGGACAAAGGCAAATCTAGTTCTCTGGAGATGGACTTGTAACCTTGAGATTGTTGATATTTTGCCACAATTTTGGTTCTCAGGTCCTCAGACAGTTCTCGTCTCCTCTTTCTGTTGTCCATGCTTAGTGTGGCACAGACAGACACACAATGCAAAGGTTAAGTGAACGTCTCTCCTTTTTATCTGCTTTCAGGTGTGATTTCTATATTGCCCACACCTGTTACTTGCCCCAGGTGAGTTTACAGGAGCATCACATGCTTGTAACATTCTTATTTATCCGCAGTTGTGAAAGGGTGCCAATACTTTTGTCCAGCCCATTTTTGGAGGTTTGTGTGACATTATGTCGAATTTGCTTTCTTTCCTCCCTTTTTTTGTTTTGTCCCAATACACACAAAGGGAATAAACATGTGTATAGCAAAACATGTGTTAATGCAATACGTTTCGTGAGAAATACATGATTTCCTGGAGAAATATCAAGGGTGCCAACAATTTCGGCCATGACTGTAGATACAAAGAAAGATTAGTTGCCAAGGGATACTTCCAGAAATTTGGAGAAGATTACGATGAGACATTTGCTCCAGTTCATAATATCTAATTTGTATTTGCTTGTGTTCTTATTGTTCAACCACTGTTTAACATTATTTGAAATGCAAACTACTATCTCTTACTCCGAGTCTCCTTCTTACTTCTCCTCCTCAACTATGACCTTTCCCCTGGGGTCTGACATCACAGCCATGCTTTCCCTATTAGTTCTAAATCCAGATCGGATAGATAAGGGGCATCTACCCTCATTAGCATCATTCTGTTAAACAAAACAACTTCAAATTTGAAAATTTTAACCCATCATGTGCAGGGATTAAAAGACTTTCCAGATATATAATCCTTTGGAAATACATCACTCAATCCTCATCTCCAGCATAGTTACACAATAATACCCAACTTTTTTGGATAATGGACCTCAAAAAAGAAAGAAGTAGCTATATTCCTCTCTAAAAAGAGTTTCCTTTATGACACAAAATATCATAAAAGGCAAAGAACGAAGATATATTCTAGTAGCTGGAAAAATTATTATTATTATTCAGGATTTATATAGCACCAACAGTTTGCTCAGTGCTTCACAATATAAAGAGAGACAATAGAGCAACAATACAGTTTAATACAAGAGGGTTAGGAGGGCCCTGCTCCTTGAAGCTTAAAATCAAAAATTAACATGCAATTGCACAGATATCATATTATGCCCCAAATTCGGGTCAAATGGAATTTTTTCTTTTCATGATGTCTGGTAAAACTCATTGAAGTGTGCATGAAAACTGATGTAAACTGATGTCTCTGCAAGTGAAATCTGTGTGTCAGTTTCCATCAGTTTTTCTGCATGTATGATGTGAATGAGGCCTTAAAGTCACAAACTGTAGGCCATGTGACAATTGGAGTAGGTACTAATTAATCGCTAGATGACCTGAGCCCAAGCACACCCTTGTAGGAGTAGAAAACCTACATTTGGTTTGTCTTTATGCTTGTCTCATTCCCTAATATAGGTCATTAGGAAAAAAACACTTAATTGTTCTCTGAACACACATGCAATATTTTGCAATATTTTGCACACGCCTGTTTAAAAAAATAATAAATGCACATTTTTTTAGCCTGCAAAAAATGTGGATTTATTATTTTTTGTAAAGGTGAATTTAGCCTTTAAAAATGTGGCGCCTGTGAAGCAAGGCATCATGGCTGCAGTATGCAAACAACCCCATCTAGCTGTTATTTTACAGAGTTTGCGTGTCTGCCCAAACCACAGCTTAGATACCTGTTTTTAGGGCTCTTTCACATGGACGTTCCAATCGGGTCCGCCTGTCCATTTTTTAAGGCAGACCCCATCGGAACCTCCATTTTCTTCTATGGAGCGGCGGGTGTACACAGACATTTGTCTGTGTACACCCGCCGACGTCCGATCTGCCAAAAAGGGATGGATGGGGATCCAATACCCCTTCCATCCATCAGATAGGGTCGGATGAAAATGGACAGGCGGTTCATTTTCATCGGACCGCCCATTGAGGAGAGTGAGCAGATCCGTGTCTGTTCTGCAGCAGCGGAGCAGATACAGAGCTGTCATCTGCTTGCACACGCCTGTTTAAAAAAATAGTAAATGTACATTTTTTTAGCCTGCAAAAATGTGGATTTATTATTTTTTGGAAAGGTGAATTTAGCCTTTAAAAATGTGGCGCCTGTGAAGCAAGGCATCGTGGCTGCAGTATGCAAACAACCCCATCTAGCTGTTATTTTACAGAGTTTGAGTGGGTGCCCAAACCACAGCTCAGATACCTGTTTTTAGGGCTCTTTCACATGGACATTCAAATTGGGTCCGCCTGTCTGTTTTTTAAGGCAGACCCCATCGGAACCTCCATTATCTTCTATGGAGCGGCGGGTTTAAACAGACAATTGTCTGTGTACACCCGCCGACGTCCGATCCGCCAAAAAAGGATGGATGGCGATCCAATACCCCTTCCATCCATCAGATAGGGTCGGATGAAAATGGACAGGCGGTCCATTTTAATTGGACCGCCCATTGAGAGTGAGCAGATCTGTGTCTGTTCTGCAGAAGCGGAGCGGATACAGAGCTGTCATCCGCTTGCTCAGCAGGGATCAGCGGAGAGATCCCCCACTGAGCAAGCGGATCCACTAAACGGGTCCACCCCATGTGAAAGAACCCTTACTGCCCCTAGCCATCCATCTAAAAGAGACCTAAGTGATTAAATCAGCTGCTGAAAGTCTTTAAAACTGAGGATTCATTATTATAGGGTATATGAAGATAAAATAATTTGCAAATCATTTGTAGTCTAAAATGTTTAATTTTTATCCAACATGTATTTTCGTTGTCAGTTTATCATTTTTTTAGGTCCTGCCAACAGTAAATTGCTCTTTACCTTTCAGCGATTAGCCACTGTGAACTACAGTTGACCTTTTAGATATCTGGGAAAACCCCACCATAAAGTTTTCATCAGGACTAGTGGCTTCAGTTAATTTCTTGATCTGCCCGATTCTAAACACAAAGGGCAAACTAATGCATTCGTGCCAAGAACTGTACTGAATCAGTCTTAAATAATTTGTTACAATGCATGACTGCATTGACAGTTGGTGCTGCAGAGGGCTGTAGTGAACAGCAAATGTATTTGGTGCCCCCAGGTGGTAATTTTATATCATAGCACATATATTTGAAAGAGTTACATCTTAGAGGGAGAATATAGTATATTTCTAGTATAACTGAATTGATACTACATGTTTTTGTTACTGTATAAAAATATACAGCAAAGTGGCTAAATGGTTAGCACTTCCGTCTGGCACCACCTGCCTGCAGTTTGCATGTTCTCCCTGTGCCTGTGTGGGTTTCCTCTTGGTACTCTGGTTTCCTCCCACACACCAAAGACATGCTGGTAGGTGAACTGGCTCCTGTCTAAATTGGCCCTAGTATGTGCATGTATGAATATGAGTTGGGACCTTAGATTGTACACCACTTGAGGGTTAGGGACTAATACGAATATACAATATATATGTAAAGTGCTGCATAAACTGATGGTGCTATTTAAGTAGCTGTAATAAATAAAAAATACAAATTTGTAGATTATCTCCTAGAGTAAATATGGAATCCTTTTTTTTCAAATATCAACTGTGTGCAGGATCGCAAAGTTGGTGATAGAGCCTAGTTTGTAACAAGCAGGGGCGGACTGACCATTTGGAAACTTGGGCACTGCCCGAGGGCCCGGGGTCAGTAGGGGGCCCCATGAGATGCCCCTGGTACCTTTTTCATAGGCTTTTTTGAGTTTGGGCAAGGACACAGGGGCCCCATGATCCCCTATTGCCCGGGGGCCCCATGAGTTCTCAGTCCGCCCCTGGTAACAAGCATATACAGCAGTGTCCATAATGTATAATTACAATTATACATAATGAAAGATTACACATCAAAATTACAAATGATACATAGAAGATAGATTTTCAAAACTTAACACACATTGACAAGCATCATAGATCAAGCTTTCTCTTTCACATGCAAAAAAAAATCTGTGAAAAGATTATACATTCTAACCCCAGGAAAAAAGAAAGAACTGAAAACTGAAACAACATCAAATGACCAAAGTTCATTTATCCAACTTCCTTCTTAGGGTGAACTTTCACTGGCACTTATAACTGATGCCAAGAGAAGTTCACCCCCTTGGACCCATTCCATGTGTAGTGTGAGTGATCAAACAGTGCCCAGGATCGGTTAAGTGTACCATGCCTGGGAGCACTTAGAAGAGGTAGTCCTGGACATGGTTCACTTGTGGTCTGGTACGGTTTGCTTCAATGTGAGGATAAGCTCACCTTTTGTAACATGTACCATGTTACGATCAGAATGGCCCCCGATCCCCACTTTGATAGCTAGTGGGGTATCTTCTCTCCCTTCGCTAGCTCTCAAATTTTTTAAAATGTGGGGGTCCACCCACACGGCTGTGTCCCTCATTCACAGTCATCTGTGAATGAGTGACTACAAGTCCCAACAGCCTTAGTGGCTGTCATCTTATAGTCTTCAATGAACTACCATAGCACTGTGAAGCACCGTGGTAGTCCATTGATTCTCCCTGTCAGTATATCAGGTTGCTCCTACATCCAGTATGAGCAAGCAGATATACTAACAGATCTGCAGGAGGCCTGCATGGCACCAGGGATCTTCTTATTGCTGGTGCTATGGTTTACAGGCTCCTGCAACCAATTGATTTATTTTGTTTGGTGGAGGAGAGATTATGGTGTGGGGTTATTTTTCAGGGGTTGAGCTTGGCCCCTTAGTTAAAGTGAAGGGAACTCTTAATGTGTCAGCATACCAAGAAATTTTGGACAATTTCATGCTCCCAACTTTGTGGGAACAGTTTGGAGATGGCTACTTCCTGCATGACTGTGCACCAGTGCATAAAGCAAGGTCCATAAAGACATGGGATGAGCGAATTTGGGGTGGAGGAACTTGACTGGTCCTGACCTCAACCCGATAGAGCACCTTTGGGATGAATTAGAGCGGAGACTGCCAGCCAGGTCTTCTCATCCGACATCAGTGCCTGACCTCACAAATGCACTTCTGGAAGAATGGTCAAACATTCCCATAGACACACTCCTAAACCTTGTGGACAGTCTTCCCAGAAGAGTTGAAACTGTTATAGCTGCAAACGGTGGGCCAACTCAATATTGAACCCTATGGACTAAGACTGGGATGCCGTTAAACTTCATGTGCGTGTAAAGGCAGGCGTCCCAATACTTTTGACATATAGTGTATATTACACTTAAATACAGTGCTCCATGAGTGCCCGAAGTACAGCTTTAAAGCAGCCCAGGTACAGATAATTTATTCTGCATGTCTGCTTTAGAATAAGAGATAATATGCAGATTGTCAACACTTCTAGACTAAATAGCTTCTTAGGTTTTATTTATATCCTTATTTTTGGTGCCTGATATCAGCCATTATTGCATAGTGCTGTATAAGTATATACCTTATGGTATAATTTTTTGAAACACTCCCTGATGGTTGTGTAACCAATGTGTTGGTGCTGCAAATGCACTAGACAGATGTCTGTCACTGCATATGCAGCACATTTATACAAGACCAGTCTTGATGTTGCTTTTATGTGATTTTAGGTCTTTGTGTATTATCTCATACTGAGGTGATGGTGAACCAGGGTATTTACCCTATTGTCTATAATTTTTGTATAATAAAGTATACTTTTTGGGAATTATTCTGTGTATTGCATTCTGTCCATGATCTAACCATTTTTTTGTGAATCTCTTTTTCACACCCCTCTTTTTTGTATGCATGTTTTTTTGGTTACTGGGCAGAAACCATATATTGGGCGATACAATATATTTATGAACCTCTACCCTCTCTTATTATTTGGGGTGTGCCCCCTTGTGGGTTGGTGCACCCCAGGGGCTTATGATACTGGTGCAGATGGGGAGGGTATCACAAATAGTGCTCAACTGGCTTTCTACCAAGTGCACATTCAGCTGCAGGAAGAAGAACCCTTGGGCAGGCTCTTTGGGCTAGTATATGCGAAAATCCGCACTTTTGTTTGAGAAAATAAGAAAATAGCAGCTGAACACCATAACCTGATACCAGGCATTCAAAAAGTGTACAACAAAAAGTGCAGGGCTCTACTTGTCAAAACCTCAACTGACCAAAAACAAAGTAAAGTCTCTTTGAGCTGCAGGCAGTTCAAAACTGCTTTCATTGCTGCATCAAGAGCAGGGTGTTTGCTTGCCTTGTGGGATTGCTTTGACTAGCCTTAGGTTAAGTACTCCCTCAATACATCCGAAGATAGCACACTTGCAAACAACAGTAGCTTAGGTAATCGGAATGATACCTAGTTCCTTAGAAACCAACAAGGGTAGGAGGCATCAGCGCACAATCACTTTGTGGGTTTTTTTTTTTTTTTTGTGTTAAAGAGCCCACTATATACCTGAGCTGCAGTCTCTGGTGGTATTTGCTGCCTATTCATCCAGCAGCATCTGAACATTGTGGGCATCTTATGCAGGGGTGTTAACCAACACAATAAGGAGGACAGCCAAACTAGTCCTTTTATAGAGTGTTCCTTAAGCACTACTGATAGGCGCAGAAGTCCGCACTACAGCTAACTTTAGGGGGAAGGCAGTAGCTTACTCACTTTCTTATAGAATAGGATTTGTTTGTTCAAAGCGATGTACAGGGAATGAGTTGTGTGGATGTCAACGGTTCATAGCTATGCACTGGTCCTGTGGGCAAAAGTAAGCAGGACTACTACCCCATATATGCTGCCACAGATTGGCTCCAGGAAAGAAAAATTACAGTAAGTATTTAATAAAATTTTCCATTCTATGTCCACAAGACTCCACAACTATAAAGAAACAGCTAGACATTTTACTTAAAAGGTTTCCAAATCAAACAAACTGGTATACTAAAAAGTTTTTACTACAGGCTTAATACTCAAATTTATTGACATTTCAAAAAACGTAATGATCGAAAATAAACAAAAAAATTCTTCCCTCTTAGGACTCGTTTACACTATCACATTTTGGTAATAAACCGTTCACACATTTGTATCTTGCAGTGCTGTTCATTTTGAATAGCAACTCAATGCACTTGTGTTGTTTTTTTTTCCTCTTTTTTACAAAAGTCTATTCTTGAAGAGTGTAAAGATTTGCAGACATTTTTTCTCCCAAGGCCATTTTGTGATGTTTTCCAGGTATCTAATGAGAAACCAGTTTTCTTATCAATATCATATCATGAGATGTCCATTTATTAAAAATAAAATTATTTCAACAGTGGGGTCAAGGTTGTTCCAGCATCTGTTCACATGTTCGGCATAGTTCTGATAGCTTTACCCGAGCATAATCGATTCTGTTAAGAGCCATTGTGCCATCTTTGCGTGCACTGTAACTGGAGCCTTCATGCGGCTGCCCCGTGGCTACCTGAGCAAGAAAAAGAAAAAAATTTAAGAAGTTATAACAATTACTGGTCAACATATATGTCATATAATATGAATACAACACACTGCTTTTGCAGACATCCTATATACAGCATTTAAAAAATCATGCTACATAACTGTCTGTGCTACCCAAAGCCATCAACCAGATTAAAATATTTTGTTTCTACCTTTTAGCATTTGTTGACTGACAGTAAACATGGTTCTGCTTCAGCCCACTGATACATTAGTCTATAGGCAGCTACTGCTTCCTATTGTTTCTTATAATTCCCCCTAAATATTGTACCTGTGTAAGATAACGGATCTGTCCTGAAAGCTCAGATTCCACCTTCTGCATGGAAGCCGTGAACTGAGCAGCCTGCCTGTCTAGGAGACGTTCATTTGGCTTTTCTTTGGAAAGTTCCAAAATTACATTTCCTGCAATAAAAAAAAATAAATACACATACATAACTAAATTGTATCTCAGGTTCTCCTTTATCCAGCTCATTATATAGCTATTGGTAGTTATTCACATTTAGCAGGACCTGTTCTGTATTGTTAAAGAAGCAAGTTAAACTGTCTGGAACATAAACCTCAGAAATTAGAGCCACATGCATAGCTCAGTTTGTCCAGAAACATGATGCGAGGTGTGAAAAATTGTGAAATCCTCCTGTTCTGGTTACATAATCTAATCACAATTGTGCAAAAAAAGGGTGAGAGGGAAGTTAATACTTCGACAAGTCACATGGCTGAAATGACATTATATATGGCTAACTAATTGTCCATATCCCGGTTTAGTGCTGGCTCATCGTATGCTCTACTAGTCAGATTCCATTATTCTTGGAATTGATTTCTTCACACAGACATAACTTCTCCTGCTGAGATAGCTGTTAAAGGGAATGATAAATTATATATATATATATATTTTTTTATAGACATATAAAAGTAGATTAGCTAGAATAAAACCTTGTTTCTATGTATAATTCGCATTTATTTATGTACATGGGACAGTCAGATTTGCTCGATCTACTGTACATTTATCTATGTTTTACCAAAGAAAAAGCAACAAACTAAAACATTTGAAAGAATTTTGAAAGGCTGAACTCCTTGTCAACAATACCATTAATTAGGGATGCACCGATAAAATAAATAAAAACCATGGTAACACCAAGTACGAGTACCAATACTTTCTTTTTTTTTTTTTTAAAGCACTCATCGTTACCTATTACATAGGAGGAGTAGGTGGAGGGGTGGGGCGGTGGAGTTAGGGAGTTGGGTGAGGCTGGAGTGAGGGTGGGGCAAACCCCTAGACAAATATGAGCAGTTAACCCATGCAGTGTGGGGCACAGCCCCACTAAATGGGGGAAAAAAAAAAAAAAACACTTTCCATTCTTCAAGATAATGAATGAGCCAGGATTGTCAGGAGGATATGGAAGGATCAAAGTGCAGAGGACATGAAAGTTGTCAGACAGAAAATTTGCACACATCTATGAGACAAGTGTGTGCAGTGCTGGCTAAGGGTCATCTAATGAGGGCGGGCCCCCCCATCAAGTGTTATGATCACTTCTGGACACAGGTGACAGGCAAGGACCTCCATCCCTGATGGGTGTAGATCGGTGGACAATGATGTCCCAGCATTAAACTATACGGATTATCTACTCAGGGTTCTGGTAGCAGATCGCACAGGTCAGAGGGCTGGGAGCATGGTCTCTGTCCAAGTCCGTTGTCAGGTAGTGGTGTCTGAAGGAGAAGATGCTTCCAACAGCAACACACACAGGCTCCACTTTCTCTTGTTTATTCTCATACTTGGCTCATCCTCCGGCTTGCAATACAGCCCCGATCTGCTCAGTGTGGCGGGGTGTGTGGCAGCAGGGAGCCGTGCGGGGTCACTTTGTCAGCAAGGTGGCGGGGCCTGCCAGTATCTGGGGATTTTACAGCCTCCCCCCCCCATCCTAGCGCCCCGCCTGATGACACCAACTTTATACTGAACTACAAGTGACAATTCATAGGAGATACAGAGAAGTTGACTTATGCAATTATATGAATATGCAGTCTTAAATTACATTTGTACAGCCTAATGCAAGATTTAATTGTCCCCTTTTATTCATCTTTAACTACACCTTCAGCTTAAAAGTCACCAGTTCCCTAAAGTGCCACAGTTGCTGTCAGATGTCACACATTGCTTCTCAACTCTTCAGTTTGCATAGCAGCATGAAATAAATCTCTGTAGTTTAAAGAAACCTATCATAAGAGAAATGCAGGGATTGCCATTGTTGATCTTTTATAAAATACTACCTACCTGGCTCTGGCATTCACTATTTGGCTTGAAAGCATTTTGAGTATCTGCTGCCAAGCAAATTTTGCATAGCAGGAGTTCTGACATTAGCTGCTGCATGCAGGTTGTGGTTAAACTTTGTCTACGCAGGTTTTATTTAGGATAAAAGTAAACAACGAAAAAAGGCTCTACAATATGATGTGGATATGTACACTCAGGAGCTGGAAGCCATTTTGTTAGGCCAGGTTTGTGGCAGAGAAGCAATTGTCAGGCCTTCGTGTGACCTTTTATCCACCTCCCAAGCTGAAGAGTCAAACTCACACAAAGTAAAGATACATACAACAGAACACATTTATTTCATTATGTAGCCTGCAAAATTATATTAAATTAAGTAAATATTCCAGATTTTAGCATAGGCTCATGCATGACACATTTGCTTTAAAATAAAAGCAACACAAATTCAGTCTGTACCAAACTTATTATAAGCTTGTTTCCTTCAACAGATCTAGCTAGTAGCCTGCTGGCATGACACACTGAGATAGGAGATATGGCAAAGAGTAATTTATGTGAGTTACCTTCAAATTTACCTGCGGTACTTAAGAGGCTGATTTACAAAGCAGTGGTATGGCCTTATCATGGCCATACCGCTGCGTTCAAAAATATTTAACGATTGATTTTTTTTTTTCCTTTTAAGATTGACCACAACCAATGTAGCAAAACATCTAAGTCGCCTTGAAATCAATTTAAAAATCGCTCTGAAGTAGCACCATGTTGCCAGGAAATCATACAGCACAGTTGCAGTAAAAGTCGTGCTAATGTGAACCAGGGCTAAGGGTCCTTTCACATGGGCGGTCCATTTTTTTCATCAGTTCAGTCGTTTTTTTTCTTTTTCTTTTTCTAAATGGATCAAGATATCACTTTTTTACCTCTGTTTTCATATCTGTTTTTTTCATTAGTTTCTCTGCATTTTCTCATCAGTTTTTACATCCTTTACCAATGCAAAAGTGGACTGTATGGTTTTTTTTTTTTTGGGGGGGGGGGGTTTGTAACAGACGAAAAATAGGGTTTTCTTCCATACAAAAATATGGATGTTAAACAGATGTGGACATTAACGGATGTAAACGGATAATCATCTGTTTGCATCCGCTAGTTCACAGAAATACATGGGTGTCCATTTTTCATCCATAAACAAACAGAACGTCCCTGTGAAAGAGCCCTAAATGTGCTTAGTCCTCCACCAGCTTTGGGACTGAAGCTGGAAAAATGCTATAAAATAAATGGAGATTGTTTATCCACTCCACAACCTTAGGGTGTACCTGTACATCCTCAGTTTGAAGTGGTTATAATGGGACAGTTAAATTTTTAAAACAAAAACAAGTACATCTAATGATCATAAACTGTTTGAGTGTTTAATTTAAAATGTCAACAGCATCAGTTTCAAATGCTTCTGAGAATATATTAACTGGTGCACTTGACCTTCAGATGACCTCCTTTTGACCTGTTTCAACCAGGTTTTGCATTCCCATAGACTTGTATGAGAGTGCTAAACCTACCCTAATCATCATTGTCCTTTAACTACTTTCCTCCCACGATCTGTAGAATAAAGGATATCGAAAGCCAAGAATAAAAATGTTAGAAATTGTAGCTCAACAGTCCTTACATATGGTGGCTGCATTCGTTTTCTTTTTTCCAAGATAAAATTTCAACAAGTATAGAAAATTGTGCGAGAAATGCAGTGCTCTTGTAAAATCCTGCGAATTGAATGGATATATCAAACAATGATTTCTTCCTTCCAAACTATCTTATGTAAACTAATTCCACCATGGAGATGAAGATGTCTTTGTAGTCCTGTCCTAGGGCGACAACTATGGCTCCCTCCACAGATAAAGTAATGTGAGCAAGTGCAGCCAACCTAGGAGAGAACATGTGTTATCTGCCTGAAAAAAATAAACTAATGCAGCCACCATATCTTAGGACTGGTAATCCTCAATATTACATTTTGGTGGGGGGTTTAAAACACACCCCTGCACAATAATCTGTTCCAAGGGTGAGTAAATCTATGTCCTCTTTTCGACCGGGCTGACTTCCCAACAACTTTGTTCCCCATTAAACTTCAAGAACCAATCAGAGTGGTCCATCATCATGTGAGCAATGATATAGTGATCATATGCAGGCTGGAGGCTTTAATAAAAAATAAAACAAATTAGCCTTCAGTCTGCAGACGGTTCTACTGAAGATCTGTGCCTCTGTTTCATACTGTACTTGTCAGATTAAAACAATATAAAAAAAGAAAAATGAATAAAAACAATACACTGTTGTAGGTTTAAATGACCTCTGGTCACAAATAACCCTATCAATAATCCTTATTTGATATGAAAAAAAAAGCAACTGAGAAAAGTAGGGAAAAAAAAAAAAAGAACCATAAAATAACCACAACCCCAGTGTGTACAATTCTTCTTTTGAACACCTCAATAAACGGTTACCTGCGTTCAGCAAGATGGCAGCAATCTCCTTCTCAATTTCCTCCAAGACACGGAGCCTCTCATTAGCCAAGCTATATGTGGCCATGAATACAAGAATCCTTCAGCCGGACCTCACTATGCACAGGTACAAATAAAGGAATTGATCCTGTATTGAACAGAGGAAAAAAAAAAGACTTTTCTGTTAATTTTTTTTACCAAATTCTGCTGCAAGACAGCAATACTGCTTTCATACTGTCGCAGTGCGTTTTTCCAGCACGAAGGGTGCATTGCCAAGTATCAACCCTGTTTGGGTATATTACAGAAAGTCATTGTGGAGTAGAGTAAGCCCTATGAACAAATTTCCATTGTAGGAGCCAATCCCTTGCTGATATAGTAGGAACAAAGTGTAATAGGCAGTCCTCCCAGTCAGGGCGGGGAGATCAGTATGCCAACGGTAAAACAATTTCAGCATTTTAGGAGAAGAAAGTGGGTCCAGTATATAGAGATGAGATTTAAAGATGACAATGATTTTGTGGAGGTCCTCACACAGGAGCAGGTTTTCGAGGAGACCATCTGAAGGACGACCCTATAACCTGAGCACTTTTGACCTAGATTAAATTTTGTGCTTTATTCAGATATTACTAATATACCGTGTTGTATTATCCCATACCTAGTAACCTCTCTCTAATTGTAGAGGAACCACCTTCGTAGTATTCAACCATTTGTCCCATATTTTTATAAAAGTTGCCTGGGTTGCCTCAATATACTTGGTATACCATATGTTCTTTTTGTATGACTATGTTTACTGCATTAACCCACAGGAAGTGAGTTGGGGGGGGGGGTCTTGGATATCCATCTCTTCGCAAAAAATGCATGTGCTATAAACAAACAAATAGTCGCTGTGCAAACCTGTAATGGAAGCAACTCTCTATTCAGCCACCCCAAAACACATACAGTGGATATAAAAAGTCTACATACCCCTGTTAAAATGTCAGATTTCTGTGATGTAAAAAAATGAGACAAATCATTTCAGAACCTTTTCCACCTTTAATGTGACCTATAAACTGTACAACTCAAATGAAAAACAAACAAATCTTTTAGGGTGCTACGTAAGTGTGCACCCCCTCTTATAACTGGGGATGTAACTGTGTTCAGAATTAAGCAATCACATTCAGAATCATGTTAAATAGGAATCAGTACACACCTGCCATCATTTAAAGTGCCTCTGATTAACCGCAAATAAAGTTCAGCTGTTCTAGTAGGTCTTTCCTGACATTTTCATAGTCACACCCTTACATTTTCTTAGTCACATCCTACAGCAAAAGCCATGGTCCGCAGAGAGCTTCCAAAGCATCAGATGGATCTCATTGTTAAAAGTTATCAGTCAAAAGAAGGGTACAAAAGAATTTCCAAGGCATTAGATATACTATGGAACCCAGTGAAGACAGTCATCAAGTGGAGAAAATATGGTGCAACAGTGACATTACCAAGAACTGGACTTCCCTCCAAAACTGATGAAAAGATGAGACGTAAACTGGTCTGGGAGGCTGCCAAGAGGCCTACAGCAACATTAAATGAGCTGCAGGAATATCTGGCAAGTACTGGCTGTGTGGTATATGTGACAACATTCTCCCGTATTCTTCATATGTCTGGGCTATGGGCAGGGGTGGACTGACAACTCATGGGGCCCCCGGGCAATTGGGGATCATGGGGCCCCTGTGTCCTTGCCCACACTCAAAAGACACCCAAAAAAGCTTATAAAAAAAGTACCAGGGGCATTTTATGGGGCCCCCTACTGACTCCGGGCCCTCGGGCAGTGCTCTAGTGCTCGAATGGTCAGTCCACCCCTGGCTATGGGGTAGAGTGGCAAGATGGAAGCCTTTTCTTATGAAGAAAAACATCCAAGCCCTGGATAAATTTGGCAAAAAAAACCCCATCTGAAGTGTCCCAAAAGCATGTGGGAAAATGTGTTATGGCCTGAGGAAACCAAGGTTGAACTTTTTGGCCATAATTCCAAAAGATATGTTTGGCGCAAAAACAACACTGCACATGATCAAAAGAACACCATACCCACAGTGAAGCATGGTGGTGGCAGCATCATACTTTGGGGCTGTTTTTTTTCCACTGGAACTGGGGCCTTAGTCAAGGTAGAGGGAATTATGAACAATTCCAAATACCAATCAATATTGGCACAAAACCTTCAGGCTTCTGCTAGAAAGCTGAACATGAAGAGGAACTTCATCTTTCAGCATAACAACCCAAAGCATACATCCAAATCAAGGAATGGCTTCACCAGAAAATGATTACATTTTTGGAATGGCCCAGCCAGAGCCCAGACCTGAATCCGATCGAAATTCTGTGGGGTGATCTGAAGAGGGCTGTGCACAGGAGATGCCCTCGCAATCTGATAGATTTGGAGTCTTTTTGCAAGGAAGAGTGGGCAAATATTGCAAAGTCAAGATGTGCCATGCTGATAGACTCATACCCAAAAAGACTGAGTGCTGGAATCAAATCAAAAGGTGCTTCAACAAAGTATTAGGTTTAAGGGTGTGCACACTTATGCAACCATATTATTTAAATGTTTTATTTTTACTTCCCGCCACCAAAAAGTTTGTTGTTCAACTGAGTTGTACACTTTATAGCTTACATTAAAAGGTGGAAAAAGTTCTGAAATTAGTTATCTTGGTTTCATTTTTTAACATCACAGAAACCTGACATTTTAACAGGGGTGTTTAGACTCTTTATACCCACTGTACCTTGGGATCCATTGGGATACTATTGCTAAATACCTTATTAGTCGTATCCAAAACCAAGATTCAATTCAAATTTAGGGCATCTCCACATATGTATTAATGTACCCTCTTCATGTTCACATCGTGAACAGAGGAGTATCTCTCCTATGCCAACTAAAAAAAAAAAATACATATATGTTTGTGGCATTCGATATGAATGATGTATAATAAACAATTGAGTACATTTCTGTGACTCAGACAGGGACATTTGTCCTACATTATCTAGTTAGCAGTGCTACTTACCCACATGTTTGAAGTGGATAAGCTGTGCTTTCCCATAGAGTTATATTGTGTCCTGCGAATTTGGTGCGCTTTTTGAAAGTGCACCAAAATGACTGTATGCTGCATCTTTGGTGCGCTTTGAGAAACCACACCAAACACGTGGGAAACAAAGTAACTATAGGAGATTGCAGCTAACCTGTTCCAAAACACGGTAAAACTGCACTGTAATAGTGTGAAAGCAGGCTTAATATGATGCCAGACATTCCTATTGTACACTAAATGGGAAGTACCTAATCATTACAAACAAAAGAAAAATTGGAATAACTAATAGCTGGGTGAACATTTTCCATAGCTGCAAATAACTAACAGTCCATGGTTTTTAATATTTGCCCACAAATATTAAATGTTTTTTTTTATCTGCATATTAAAAAAAGGACAACAATCACAAACGTATGTATATTTTTTAACTTTGCTTTAACGGCTTCCCGACCATCCGCCATGTACTGCAGCAGTGGCAGCTACAGGCAAAGCGACGTACCCGTACGTCGCTCTGGCTGTACTAACACAGGGGGGCGCTGCTCCCCCCTTGCGACTGCTGGGTCCAGCGGACACAACAGAATGAAGATCCCAGTGAATGGTACCCGGTGATCATTTGATCGCTATGTTATCACATGATCACTATGTAAGCAAAGCTGTTATGAATCTCATTCATAACAGATCTGCTTCTCTTCCTAGTGAGCTATGATTGGTCGACAGCTGTCACATGATACAGGGGGCCAATCACAGCACCCTATACCACGTGACCAGCTCCAGACAATCACAGATCACTATCCTGAGCTGTGAAAACTTAACTCATTCATGACAGGGGTTTTTTTCAACTACTTGCCAACCGCTTACCTGCATTTTGTGGGCATCCGCCATTGTTTATTAACACAGCTCTGCATCTCGTTCTGTCAGAACTGTTCTGGGCTCTCAGAATTAAAAATAGAAAGCCTGAACTTATCTCTACATGGGTATGCAGGAATCCATTTTGTTCTTTATATTCTATTTTCATGGTTTCTGAACAAAGATTCTAACAGCAGACATTCCCAGGTTCTCACTGCATACTTTCCAAGTTTAGAAATTTTTTGGAGGGGGGGGGGTATGGTTATACCAGACAGCTACAAGACAAAGACTGGACATGATACCTAGTATGATGTCATAATTAGGATAATTAGGCAAGATAAGCTTTGCCTGCCTAGGTTTTTTGGGGTGATAAAAGTCAGAATATGGTCAGAGATAGGAACACAAGAAAACAACGGACACACCCACACACGCTGGGCAAGAGCTGACATCACTGATACCATAAAATATATTGGTAACGTATAACATTTTTCTGCAGTTTGTACTAGCCTTATATCTCCAGCTAAATCGTTTAGTCTGATAACAGTTTTGGTTAGCACCAGAGTTGATGTGAAATATTTTTAACTGCAGTATAAATAATTTTCATTTAAATTCTCTGAGGGGGATTCTCTTTTAAATATCCCCGAAGCTAATTTCAGCTTCTAGTCAATGGTTTAGCTGAGTAAATATGAAAATAAGTAGACAACTTAGTGGAACATTTGATCTTGACCTTAGATAGATTCTAAGCTTATTGGATTGCCTGTTTATGGTATTCTAAATCAGTTCATGCCAAGGTACAAATGTTGAGCTTTGAATATCTGGTTGTAGAGAGATCACATGGACAGTTGATTCTAATTCATTAATATCTGAATATAATTGCTGGTTTGAATATCTAACCGTTATCTTTGATTAGATCATTGTACTTTTATTTTGATTTATTTATTTCAGGTACTTATATAGCGTTGTCAATTTACGCAGCGCTTTACATATATATTGTACATTCACATCAGTCCCTAACCCTCAAAAGACGTACAATCTAAGGTCCCTAACTCACATTCATACATACACATACTAGGGCCAATTTAGACAGGAGCCAATTCACCTACCAGCATGTCTTTGGAGTGTGGGAGGAAACCGGAGTACCCAGAGGAAACCCTCGCAGGCACAGGGAGAACATGCAAACTCCGGGCAGGTGGTGCTGTGGTTGGGATTTGAACCAAGGACCCTAGTACTGCCAGGCTGAAGTGCTAACCATTTAGCCACTGTGCTGCCCATGATTTATTATTTATCATCACCTATTCTATTTCATTAGCATGTTGTGCTGATTTTTATTATTAATAAATATATATTTTTGTACATTATTGCTTTTTATTTCATCTTCAAATTAACGTAAATAAAGAATTCAGATTACTGGTTGATTTATAAAAATTAGTAAGGAATCTCCTAATTTCAGTTCCCTGTCTGTTTTCATGAATTATATACTGATGATTTTCTCAGAGCTAAAGTACTGACAGTTTCTGTGCCATATGTGAAGGGGGATGTGTCCCTTTCCTCCAATCAGCTCTCGCACAATGTAGAAGGGCTCTAACTGCAGCTCCCTGCCCTCCCCTCTCCTGTGCTACTGACAAATGCAGAAGGATTTTATTTAAATTCAGCACATTTGAAGGGATGTAGAAAAGAGAAGACTGCAGGTAAACAAGTAAACCTATGTAGAAGGATTTGTTTCATCTAAGGCTATTCACTGAGTATATGAGAGGATTTACGACCATTTTAACCTATAAAGTGAGCCCTTAAAGGAGAATTCCACCTAAAAAGCACAAATGTGGATTTATCATCATCTTGCATTTAAGCCTATTGCAAATGAGATTACTGTATCCCAAGAGGAATGCTTTGGCTCTTGTAGATAATTCCTCTAATTCAGACTCATCCCAATCTACAGAAGTGATGGAAGTACAGAGACGTTGTCCACCGAGAACTACAATCAATCCGCCGTGGTGGTAGTATTTTTCCTTCACAAGTTCCTTTAAAATGAATAATGCAGCTGTGCTGAATTCAAATTTGACAAGAGCTGGTAGGAAGAAGAATCCCACCATCTTCGAAAAAAGGGAAGGGGGGGCAGTTTGGGGATGTATTATGTTTCAGCTTACAAATCCTTAGATGTGATGGCTGCTTTCGTTTTCCTTTAGGCTTTTTTCCCCCTCTGCTTTCACCTGGTGATCTGACCACTAACACACCTCCTGTAATATAGTGCTTCCACTCTGGATGAAGGAGCACTGGGGGCACCTTAGGACAGCAGGGCAGCACTGTCAGTCTAAGGGGGAGGGGAGTGTTAGATGTACTTGCAGATTTACATTAAACAAACTGAAGCCAAAGTCCAGCTAACACTTTATAATCTGTACAGCCAATAGTCTATCTTTTGGGATAAAGGTTTTACATAAGTAAAAGATGACAAGTGTAAACACTCCTGTCAGTGCTAAATGGTTTGCTTCATCCCTCTGATTCATTTGGAAGAGAATTTGTTCTTTTGAAAATCAACAGATTTACTGGCCAGATCACCAGGTGAATATGAAAGAAAGCATAAAAAAGAAAACTAATGCAGTCACCATATTGAAGAATTGGTAAGCTGCAACATAATAAATGCTTACTTTTTGGTTTAATACCAATTCAAAGTGGCTGTAAACCCTTACATATACCCAGTGAAGTGACTGACCTTGGGTGAACACAAGTTGTACCTGATTATCTGCAGTAATCTCTACATCCGTTCAAAGTGCAGAATTTACATAGGCTCTCAGCTCTGAAAAGCAGGGGGAAGAGAGCTGAAGTTACATCAGTCATGAGAGCTCTCAGAGCTGATTGAAGGGAAGAGACACACTCCCTTCAAACAGTACACAGGAACAGAGCTGAGGCTGTCGATCTTCTGGAGGTTTCATATTTCATGTCTGAAGTTTACAACCATTTGCCCTCCAGAGGATTTACCCACTTCCTGACTAGGCCATTTTTTTCGATACGGCGCTGCGTTACTTTGACAATTGCGCGGTCATGCAGCACTGTACATAAAATTACATTTATGTCACCTTTTTCCCAAAAATAGATCTTGCTTTCAGTGGTATTTGATCACATCTGCAGTTTTTATTTTTTGCACTATAAACAAATTTAGGCCAAAATGTATTCTGCTAAATGTCTTTGCTAAAAAAAAAAAATCCCAATATGTGTAAATTAATTGCTTTATGTGAAAGTTATAGCGTTTACAAATGGCGGTATATATACTGGAATTTTTATTTTTATTTATACTAGTAATAGTGGCGATCAGCGACTTAGTGGGACTGCGGCGAGCATTCTGACACTGAGTGGGAACTGACTAACTGTCGCGGACATCCCCAGTGACACTAATACAGTGATCAGTACTAATAAAAAGCACTGACACTGTACTAATGACACTGGGCAGGAAGGGGTTAACTTTTGGGTGATCAAAGGGTTAACTGTGTGCATTTTACTATGTGTGCCGTTTTACCTTGGAGACATGCGGTTTTGTATTTCTCCGCTATGCAGAGAAATACAAAACAGCATGTCCTTGCTGGCAGGAGAGAGACCTGTGTTGTTTACACACGTCTCTCACTTGTCAGCTTTGCACGGCGATCGCTGGGTGCCAGCCGGGACCTGGTGATTGACATGCCTAGTTGCCAATGTAGGGCAGTGCCCGCACACATGCTCTGTACCCGGAAATGCAAGTCATGTATCTATACAAGTGATTTTGCACAGCCCTGCAGCAGTATTTCTGCTATAGGGAGGCGGGCAAGCAGTTAAGCTTTAAAAAAAAAAAAAATTAAAGCTAGACGCTGACTGGTTGCTGTGCACAGCTGATTAAGTCATAGTAAAATTCATAATGGTGGAACTTCACCCCTGCTTCGTCACCCCCCCCCCCTGCCTCTCTCCTGTGCCACCATTGTTAAAAGTCTGTGTGTAGATCTCTGTCAAATATCTGGAACTTAAAGTCTGATGGCACACGTGTCAGGGGTTCTGATGCATGCACAAGGATGCTGCAAATTTCTGGTATCTGGGAGACAGAGATGCCCACCACATCTGTGCATATGCTCTTCCAGATGCCCCTTAAAGTGTTACTAAACCAAGGACCCTGTATTTACTATATCTGGTCTCCCACAATACACAAAAAATGGAAATACAATTATGTTAGTAAATACAAACTGCTAAATACCTTTTCTCATCAGTAGTATATAGCAGTCTTGTGACTTCTAACAGTGTCCGGCCGAACGTTGGTTAAAGCTTGTAGGAGGAGTTTTCATTTTCCTCTATCCTATGAGGCTGCATGACCCCTGACCCTCTGTGATCACGTGCACCCCCTCAAACAAAAAAAAACCCTCTAGCAATACACACTAAAATGAGCATGTGCAGCTTGCCCTCAAGGCTCTGTTCTATCAGAAGATGGATTGAGGACAGTAGAAGAAGGGGAGGATCACAGAAGACTTGATCAGCCTTTTTGCACAATGCAGAGGATTAACCCCTTAGGTTCTACAATAAGTATAACAAGTATGCTTTACTGTATATAACAAGCATGCTGTACTGTGACTGATTGTCCTGTTGTGGGTTTAGGAAAGCTAATTGGCAGAGCGTAGTGTCATGTCTTGTCTGGGTATACAGGCATTCATGTTAGGGTTGTCAGTTCATCCCTTTATGCCGAACTCATTAATTACACAGGTTCTGAGGCTGATTTAATGCAGATAAGGCATTAAGCGAGTTTAAATTACAACCTTACCAGCCACAGAAGCTGTGTAATTAATGTGTTCGGTTTCAGCCCTGGGTTCACACTGATGTGGTGCGGAATTTGCAGCTTTTCTGTGCAAATTCCGCACATCATAATTGCACCCTGTTCATGCGAACCGCTGCGGGTGTGTATGTTAACAACACCCCAAAAGCGGTCCACAAAATGCAGTACGATGTGCAGAATCGGATCACATAGGTGTGAATACCCATGCAATTCGATTCTAGTGCAGACCCAAAAAAGGGTCCTGCACATTTTTGGTGTGGGTACACTGCGATTGGAGCCATACATAATGTATGGCTCCAATCACACCGCTCACAAATAGCATGTGATTTACACAGGAATGCGATGTGGTTCCTGTGCGTATCACATGCGATATACCAGACATATAAGAACCCAGATTTAAAGGGAGGAGGCAACCCTAATTCACATGTCCTCAGTAAATCTGCCTCCTGGAAAAGTGTGATGTGGCAATCCCAGCTAACAGAAGAGGTACATACAGAATTCTTGCCTAGGCTAGAAGGTAGGAAGTGCTGCTTCGCAGCACAAAACCTGTACTACACTTTAGAATAATATTCTATAACAGAGAAGAAAGGAATTAACTTAGAAGTTCGTATGATTGAAGAAGGTCCAGTTTACAACAAATACATGAACTCGCACGGCCAAAGAAAGCAGGAGAGCACAAAAATCATTGCAGAATGCGCAGTGCTTATTCCAGTTAGCCAACACATACCACCTGTACAATAATACCTGGCATACCTTGTCCAATAGCTTCCGCCAACACCACACCGGAACTTCCGGCTGACACTTCCGCTTCCGATAGTGATGAACGTACTCACATGGAGTAAACAGCGTTGTGTTTTGCCTCTCCTGACTCTACCCACCCACCTGCTTACTGTGATACTCTAGGACGAGGTACATTTTTGTCCGGAGTAGTAAAAGTTAATGTAAGAGCTGGCAGAATCCACAGCTTGTTTATGGGTGTAGCAATATGGCCGAGGCAGGACACTGCTGGTCACGTGACATGGAGGGGGAGTGGAAGCAGCAAATCCGACGTCAGCTGACCAGGAGAGACCAGCTGCAGCTCGGCAACTACGGCAAGCTGGTGGAATCATGTAATAGATAGCAGGAGGAGGGGGTTTCATTGTGTTTTATAGAACATTACAATGTATTGACATTACAATGACGTTACAATGTATACATTACAAAACAGCTAAAGCCATGGCTGACACGTTTTTGAAGAGGTGCACATAAAAGCAATATAAACTTTTTAACACCAAGTTCACACTTGCAAAAAAAAAATATGCTGGCCATACACTAGTCGAAAATCCATTCAAATGGGTTTTAAAAAAAAGGAGCAAATGCTATTGCCATCATGTGATGACTGATATCGTTCAATGGACATAAATGAATCAGTTTTTCTTCTGGGTCACATATGCGCAGTACAAACCGATTTTTAACGGGCGAGAAACACATTGACCTTTCGATTTATCATCCGTTCTCCAGAAGTTTTCCAAGCTTTTCCTTAGATTTTTTTTTTTTTTTTTTGCTCAAAAACGTGACTACCAATTTTTGATTTGTGCCCATCTGCCTGGGTTCACAATGATGCAGTGCGGTATTTGCAGCGGTTTCTATGTGAATTCCGCACCGCATCACAATCGCACCCCGTTTATGCGAACCGCTGCAGGTGTTAACCCCTTCATGCCTAAGGGTAAAACAGATCTAAATGCCTAAGCACAAATTTGCAACATTGACATGTGTTAGTAAAACCGTCCATATCATCACAACTACTTTGTACATCCAGGTGGATTATACCTTGTTTTTTTTTCAGGACAAATTGGGCTTTCATTTGGTGGTAAATGGTAATGGATATCTCCTGATTTTTCTTTTTTATCAAAGGAAAACTGACCCAAAATAGTAAAAAAAAAATCATTTTTTTATTTAGCTGTGTGTTTCTTGTTACTACCATAACCTACCACCAAAGAACAACCCAAAATAAATTTTCCAGTTCTTGATGATCACAGCGATATCATATATGTGTATGTTATTTGTTGTTTGTACCCCTAGTACAGCCCAGAAACAATAGTGCACATTTAGTTTTGTTTTTACCTAAAACACACTGATACGCCAATATTTTTATTTTTTTTTAAATCCTGACCTTTGACCCTGACTTTGACCTTGACCAAAACACTTAACTGGCACTGAACTAGATCAAACCTTAATCTAGGTATTTTTTCTTTATTTTTTTATTTTATTTTTTAATATTTATTTATTTTTTTACATTCCTCTATACTATGAGGCTGCCAGTCACTCTACAGCCTGGCCCCCTTGTGGTTTTTTCCCTCTCTATGCCAGGAATCAGAGAGATACAATGTATCTCTCTCCTCCATTCATAGAGAGAGAAAAAAACACAAGGGGGCCAGGCTGTAGATTGACTGATCACTGTGATAGCAAATCAGAGGCTATCACAGCGATCATGTGAGCCGGAATCGGGAGTCCCAGGTCCTGATCGTTAGAACGGGAACTGAGGCTCTCAGTGACACCACGGTTTTTGTGCTGGGAGCGCGCTGTGCTGGGCGCTCCCAGCAGAAACACAGGTACGCAAAAATGCAGCCCCAAGGAAAAAAGCCCAGTTCTGTGAGGCTGTATATTTGTGTTATGTCGGCGTCAAGGGGTTAGGTTAACAACAGCCCAAAATCAGTCTGCAAAACACGGTGTGATGTGCAGAATCAGATCGCATGGGTGTGAATACCCATGTGATTTGATTCTAGTGCGGACCCAAAAAAAGGGTCCTGCACCTTTTTTTTTGTGCAGATGTGGTGCGATTTGAGCCATACAAAATGCATGGATCAAATCACACCGCACAGAATTTGCCTGTGATTTGCACAGGAGTGCGGTTCCTGTACGAATCACATGCGGTATGCCACACCGTACATGTGTGAACCCAGGCTTAATGTGGTAGTAAACTCTCTTTGCATACTTTTACCTACAGGTAAGCTTACAATAAAGCTTACCATAGGTAAAATGAATATCTCCTAAACATGCACCATTTAGGAGATATTCACTCTTTCTGACAGTCGGCGCATGTGTTCTGAAGGAATGGCATACCCATGCTGTTCCTTCAGAGCTCTATGCCACGGCTTGGGTGGTAGGGTTGCCACCTCATCCCTTTAAAACCGAACACATATTAACCACTGGCCCTCCAGAGGATTTACCCTACTTTATGAACAGACCATTTTTTGCGATACAGTGCTGCGTTACTTTAGCTGACAATTGCGCAGTCATGCAATGCTGCACTCAAATTAAATATGTCCTTTTTTTCCTACGACTTGAGCTTTCTTTTGGTGATATTTGATCGCCTGTGCGGTTATAAACAACAAAACTGACAATTTTGAGGAAAAAAAACTATATTTTTTAACTTTTTGCTATTAAACCAGTAAAAAAAATGTCCAGTAAAAAAATTTTAAAAATCAAATTTCCTCAAATTTAGGCCAAAATGTATTCTGCTACGTCTTTGCTTAAAAAAAAAAAATTCCAATACATGTAAATTAATTGGTTTACATGAAAGTTATAGCATCTACAAATGGTGGTATATATACTGGAATTTTTTATTTAGTTATTTTATACTAGTAATGGCGGCGATCAACGACTTATTGCAAGACTGCGACAGGCATTCTGACACTGAGGGGGGAACTGACTGTCACTGACATCCCAATGACACTAATACAGCGATAAGTGCTAATAAAAAGCACTGACACTGTACTAATGACACTGGGTTAACATCTGGGGCGATCAAAGGGTTAACTGTGTGCTGTTTTACTGTGTGCTGTGTGTGTATTTTGCTGTGTAAGCACACTGCTTTGTATTGCTCTGCTATGCGGTTAATTACGCAGCTTCTGAGGCAAATTTATAGCAGATAAGGCACTAAGGCTGGCCATACACTCTACAATTTTGTTACAATTTTCTGTCAAATTTCTGCCCAATTGCCTTTAGATTTACCTTCAACTATGTAGTGCAAGGGCCTTCCTAACTGGATACAATTGAAAGTGTTGTTTAGGTTTGACCTCATATTAGATGGTTTTTGGTAAATCTAAATCCTCAAGAAAATTGTATAATGTATGGCCAGCCTTAGTGAGTTTAATTACCACCTTAATCAGCCACAGACCCTGTGTAATTAATATGTGTTCGGTTTTAAAGGGATGAGGTGGCAACCCTATATGTAGGACTGACATCATCACAGCTCAGGCAGTCAGATGGCCGGAGCTCACAAACTTGGAAGGAAGAACGGGTGAAGATGGAAGCCTCTGCAGTGGAGTACTTTGTTTTAGTGTGTTAGTATGCGATACATACTAGCACATGATGACATTACCTTGAAGAGGATTTTTTTTAATTACATTTTTTTTGTTGGGTACGGTTTACTACCTCTTTAGCTGGAGAAAAAACAAACAAACTGTCCAAATGACAGATTTTCAAATGATTTTTTGTCTAGTATATAGTCACCATGAGCCAAACTTCTTCCTTCTTGCTAAAAAAATACTAAAAACACTAACACTGATGGTAGCGTGAGCCAACATTTCTAAAGAGTTAAAGTGTTACTAAACCCAGGACCCTGCATTCACTATATCTGGTCTCCCACAGTACACAGAACATGGAAATGCAATTATTTTAGTAAAAATAAACTGGTAAATACCTTTTCTCATCAGCAGTTAGAATAGTCTTGTCACTTCTGTCAGTGTCCAGCTGAGCACTGGTTAAAGAATGTCGGAGGAGGAGTTTTCATCCCCTCCTGATTGTCTTATGAGGCTACATAACCCCTGACCCTCTATCTGGACAGCACTGATCACATGCACCCTCCAAAGAAAAAAAACAAAACTCTCTAGCACTCTCTACACAACAAACTGAGCATGTGCAGCTTGCCCCCAAGGCACTGTACTATCAGCAGATGGATTGGGGAGAGTAGAAGAAGGGGAAGAGCAGAAAAGAGCATCAAACAGCATTTTTACACAATGCAGAGGATTAAGCCCTTAGGTTCCACAGTGAGTATAACAAGCATGCTTTATGGCATATACAGACTGATTTTACTGTTGTGGGTTTAGTGACACTTTAACGTGCACTTTTTTTTAAATGTGTTTAAAGTGGTGTCTGTTTTTCTGACGTGTTTAAAGTGGAGTCCGCTTTTTGACTTGTACCTACAGGTAAGCCTATAATAAGGCTTACCTGTAGGTACAGTGAATATCTCCTAAACTTGCATTGTTTAGGAGAGATGCATGCTCAAAGCAACCGTTGATGTCACTGGTGCTCTGGATGAAGTGCTGTCCCTTCAGGGCTTTGTGCTGCAACTGTGACTATTGTGCACATGCCCAGGAGTGACGGCATTACTACCCAGTCATTCAAACAGAGTGCAAACCCAAAAGAAAAACAAGCTGAAGATGGAAGTGCAGACAGCAGTGACAGCACACTGCTGTAGGGCTTCGTGTTAAAGCGGAGTTCCACACAAAAGGGGACGTTCTGCTTTAATGCTTTGTCCCCCGCTCCCTATTAAGTCACCTTTGGGGAGCGGGTACACGGATTTGACAGGTACCCGTTCCCACTTCCGCTGCGATCGCCTAGCCAAAGTTTTCCTCCCTCCCTCCCCATAGTCTTCCTGGACACGTGACAAGTCCCAGAAGACTACAGGACCATTCACAATGAGCAACACTTCTCATGCATGCGCAGTGGGCCCCCAACTGTGAAGCAGCAAGCTGTCAAAGCCGGGTGCCCACACTGAAGATACCGGCACCAGGGAGAGAAGACGGCTGGTGAAACCAGCAGTGGTTAGGACACCGCTGGGCCAAGGGACAGGTAAGTGTCTGTATTTTAAAAGTCAGCAGCTACAGTTTTTGTAGCTGCTGACTTTTTTTTTTTTTCAGCTGGAACTCCACTTTAAGGTAAGCCTGTCATAATGCACTAGTATGTGCTGCATGCTAGCAGATAGAAACAGAGAAAAGTGATAGAAGAAAAAACACCAAGTGGTCCATCAAATCTGCCCTTTTTTTAATTTATACTTATTTTAGTTTTTTTGGTTGTTGTTTTTTGTTAACTTTTTTTTTATCTGAGTATAGATTTATGTTTGGCCCAAGCATATTAGAAGCCATTTACTGTTGACTGACTCACTACCTCTATTGGAAATCTGTTCTAAGTATGAACTACTCTTTCAGTAAAATACTACTTTCTAAGATTAGTTTTGAACTTTCCTCCTGTTAGTGGGCTCAATTCATTAAACAATATTTCATGAGATAATTGAATCAGGTGACACATTTTCTCCAACTATCTCATGAGATGCTGAAAATGTCAATTCAGTATTACCTTATGAGTTATTTACCTCACAACCCCAAAACATGTAAAATAAGTAAGTGTTCCAGTCATGCGGATGATTAAATAAGTAGTGGTCCAGACATGAGGAATTTAACCACTTGCCATCTGCCCTATAGCAGAAGTAATGCTACAGGGAGGCCGCTATTGGCGGCTGGGGATGTCAATCACTGGGTCTCAGCTGGCACTCCGTCGGCAAAGCTGACAGGTAAACAACACAGGTCTCTCTCCTGTCAGCAAGGACATGTTGCTTTATATCTCTCTGCACAGCAGAGAAATACAAAGCAGCATGTCTCTCAAGTAAAACACAGCACACACAGTATAAAACACACAGCACACAGTTAACCCTTTGATCGCCCAAAAGTTAACCTCTTCCCACCCAGTGTCATTAGTACAGTGTCAGTGCTTTTTATTAGCACTGATCACTGTATTAGTGTCACTGGGGATGTCAGTGGCAGTAAGCAGGTTCCCACCCAGTGTCAGAATGCTTGCCGCAGTCCCGCTATAGGTTGCTGATTGCCACCATTACTAATATAATAAAAATTAAAATTCCAGTATATATATATCACCGTTTGTAGACACTATATCTTTCACGTAAACCAATTAATATACAATTATTTGGATTTTTTTTTAGCAGACATGTAGCAGAATACATTTTGGCCTAAATTTCTGACGAAATTAGATTTTTTTACTTTTTTTTTTTTTATTGGATATGTTTTATAGCAAAAAGTCAAAAATATTGTTTCGTTTTTTTTTTTTTTTCAAAATTGTCGGCATTTTTTTTGTTTATAGTGCAATAAATAAAAAACAGAGAGGTGATCAAATACCACCAAAAGAAAGCTCCATTTGTTGGAAAAAAATGACATCAATTTCATTTATATATAGTGTTGCAAGACCGTGCAATTGTTAAAAGTAACACAACGCCAAAATGTATTCTGCGACATGTCTTTGCTAAAAAAAAAAACCCAATACGTGTAAATTAATTGGTTTACGTGAAAGTTATAGCGCTTACAAATGGCGGGAAAGATACTGGGATTTTTAATTTTTTTTTTTATAATAATGGCGGCGATCAGCGACTTATGGCAGCGATCAGCGACTTATGGCGGCGATCAGTGACTTATGGCAGCAATCAGCGACTTATGGCGGGACTGCGGCGGACATTCTGACACTGGGGGGAAATGACTTGGGGTCACTGACATCCCCAGTGACACCAATACAGTGCTCAGTGCAAAAAAAAAACACTGACACTGTACTAATGGCACTGGGGAGGAAGGGGTTAAGTTTATTATTCAGTGAAAGGGTTAACTGTGTGAGGGGAATGTTTTACTAGGAGGCGGGGGTGTGTACTGCAGGGGGGAAAGCTGATCGGGAGAGACACAGAAGCTGTCAGGAAACTGACAGAAAGCAGAGCTACTGCAGCTGTGCTCTATGTCAGTGATTGCCGCTAATCGCCGGGACACAGCCGGTAATGACCGGCTGTGACCCGGCGACTGACATCTGCGGCCGTGATTGATGGGACAGGTAGAGTGGAGGCGGTGCCCCCTACCTGTTATGAAAACACACATTTTAAAACGTGGTTTTGCCCAGCCGTGCCGCTCTGCCAACGTATTTCTACAGTGGCTGGGCGGCATGTGGTTAAAACTTGGAAAATCCGTCCATCTGTCCCAGCAGTTCACAAAATAGAAAATCCAGTAAACAAAATGGCCGTGCCGCTCCTTCCGGTTTAGCATCAGACGTCACGTCTTGACGCGTTTCGTGACGTCTAACACTAAACCGAAAGGAGCGGCGTGGTCCCTTTGTTTACTGGATTTTCTGTTTTGTGAACTGCTGGGACAGATGGACGGATTTTCCAAGTTTTAATGTAAGATTTTACTAACAATCTACTGGTTTTCTTTATGCTCCACTGATGGTATCTTCTTTGCCTTCATGAGGAATTGGGGAAATGGTTAAAGGCATACCCGCAGGGTGGAAGCTGACATGTTAACATACCCTGAAATGCTGGTTGATGCAGAGAGAGGGTAATTGCCTTGAATCCCACTAGTGTGTGGCATCACCGAATGTTCACCTCACCTGTGATGCGGAATTGAAGTTGATATTTCAACACTATTCACATCTTGATTTGCTTGTTGTGATCTTGAGAGGGTAATAGCATTTAATCCCACTAGTGTGAAGTGTCACGGAGTGTTCACTTTATTTGTTGTGTTGATACTCACTTTTAATTCACAGAGTGCTGTGTGCATTTATTATTTATTTGAGCATTTATGTTTCAATGTGAATAATATCTGTTATTATTTATAGATATATATTGATTTATATAAAATATATATATATATATATATATATATATATATATATATATATACACACATTTTTTTTTCTCTCACGATAATTGAGTGCACACGGGATTATTGATTGATTTTTTTGCGTGAAACACGTGTAAATAGTGTGAAATATATGAAGGTAATACACTATATTCAGTTTTATTTTTTTGAGGTATTCTGGATCTGGATTGGAGATTTGAACTGGACACTTTATTGAATGTGTGAAGATTTATTTTACATTGGACAATTATATAAATTTTTTGTGGATATTTTTTTGTGAATTATCACCTCCCTGATATTTGATAAACACTTGTCAACTGCGCCGTAAACATGCTGTGAACGCTACAGGTACATTTACAGCGCATTACCATAGACTTAAAAGGAAGGAGTTGACAAGCTTCAACTGCTCCCAGACTCGACATGTAGGTTTCACTGCAGAGAGATGCAATGCGAAAGTGCTATTTCCAATGTGAATAGCTCTGTCCACATGGTAGGCTGCTTTGCTAGGCTTTTGGGGAGCAACTTAATGCCAGTGTGAACAAGGCCTTAAAGGGAGACTGGGTGTTCCCATTGAGCATATATTTTTATTGCTTTACATGCTTGCAGTATTGTAATTCCATTATATTCATAAACAAGGAAAAAAAGTATCAGGGCTCCAAGGGGGAAGAGTGTGTGGTCCAATGGAGTGTTATGTTCCTTTCCTGTCCATTGAGGAGCTCCGGAATTAAAGTGATATTAATCCCTCAGTTTTTAAATGAGACATATGGTCAAAGCTTTTTCAACCATCTCTTGTGAGTCACAGGCGTGCACTTACTTTTGCTCACCTGTTATCCAGAGTCAGCTGACAGCGGGCTATTGCCCCTTGTGGCATAGGCACTCAAGACTCTGGAAGGATCCTGACAATAATGCCGAGATACACCCAGATGCCTGATCAGAAGCTGTGCCTTCCCAGTGCTCCAGTGACCACAGGAGGAGGAGAGTGATAACTGACAGTCACTGCTCTCTGCTCCGTGCAGACTGAGAACTGAGGGATCAGTGGTCATGTTTGCTGATTATTTGCTAATGTCCTAGGTGGATGGATGTTCTTTCTTCAGATTTGCTGTGTGGATTACTAACCTATTTTTGCTAGCATATAGCTATAATACGTCAAGTGATGTATTTAGTTTTTGCGCTGCCCCCGGTGAGAGAGCGACTTGCCATCACAGCTCCGGACATCCCCGGGAATGAGAGTCAGGCTCCGCATACAGCGTCAAGCAGCCCGTAGCCTCTCTCTGATCCCACTTAGTCCCCATGCCGAGTGTGTCCCTTTTTCCAGGAGGCAGCGCCGCCCCCTGAAAAATGCCATCCTAGGCAAACGCTTTGTTCGCCTTGCGGTAAATACTACCCTGCATACGTCACCCTTTGCTGGAGACAGTCCCCATTTTTAGGGGTCTGTTCCTGGCAAAAAAAGTTCCTGGCAGTACTTCCATACCTAAGTGTGTGGGGAGGAGCATCCACACTGTGTTGCAGTGCAGCTACAGAATCAAAGATGGATGGCTCATCCAGCCATCAAAGCTCCTGAGAATTGTAGTTTGAGCCCCATAAAGTAGCTGTGTTTTAAGAGCTCATGCACACTTGACCTCTGATCTCTGCATTACTTACTACTGACCCCGATCTCTGCATTACTTACTACTGACCCCTGATCTCTGCATTACTTACTACTGACCCCGATCTCTGCATTACTTACTACTGACCCCGATCTCTGCATTACTTACTACTGACCCCCTGATCTCTGCATTACTTACTACTGACCTCTGATCTCTGCATTACTTACTACTGACCCCTGATCTCTGCATTACTTACTACTGGCCTCTGATCTCTGAATTACTTACTACTGACCTCTGATCTCTGCATTACTTACTACTGACCTCTGATCTCTGCATTACTTACTACTGACCCCTGATCTCTGCATTACTTACTACTGACCCCTGATCTCTGCATTACTTACTACTGACCCCTGATCTCTGCATTACTTACTACTCACCCCTGTTCTCTGCATTACTTACTACTCACCCCTGTTCTCTGCATTACTTACTACTGACCCCTGAACTCTGCATTACTTACTACTGACCCCTGAACTCTGCATGACTTACTACTGACCCCTGAACTCTGCATTACTTACTACTGACCCCTGAACTCTGCATTACTTACTACTGACCCCTGAACTCTGCATTACTTACTACTGACCTCTGATCTCTGCATTACTTACTACTGACCTCTGATCTCTGCATTACTTACTACTGACCTCTGAATTCTGCATTACGTACTACTGACCCCTGATCTCTGCATTACTTACTACTGACCCCGATCTCTGCATTACTTACTACTGACCCCTGATCTCTGCATTACTTACTACTGACCTCTGAATTCTGCATTACTTACTACTGACCTCTGAATTCTGCATTACGTACTACTGACCCCTGATCTCTGCATTACTTACTACTGGCCCCTGATCTCTGCATTACTTACTACTGGCCCCTGATCTCTGCATTACTTACTACTGACCTCTGATCTCTGCATTACTTACTACTGACCTCTGAATTCTGCATTACGTACTACTGACCCCTGATCTCTGCATTACGTACTACTGACCCCGATCTCTGCATTACTTACTACTGACCCCTGATCTCTGCATTACTTACTACTGACCTCTGAATTCTGCATTACTTACTACTGACCTCTGAATTCTGCATTACGTACTACTGGCCCCTGATCTCTGCATTACTTACTACTGGCCCCTGATCTCTGCATTACTTACTACTGGCCCCTGATCTCTGCATTACTTACTACTGACCCCGATCTCTGCATTACTTACTACTGGCCCCTGATCTCTGCATTACTTACTACTGACCCCTGATCTCTGCATTACTTACTACTGACCTCTGAATTCTGCATTACTTACTACTGACCCCTGATCTCTGCATTACTTACTACTGACCTCTGATCTCTGCATTACTTACTACTGACCTCTGATCTCTGCATTGCTTACTACTGACCTCTGATCTCTGCATTACTTACTACTGACCTCTGATCTCTGCATTACTTACTACTGACCCCTGATCTCTGCATTACTTACTACTGACCTCTGAATTCTGCATTACGTACTACTGACCTCTGATCTCTGCATTACTTACTACTGACCTCTGAATTCTGCATTACGTACTACTGACCCCTGATCTCTGCATTACTTACTACTGACCCCGATCTCTGCATTACTTACTACTGGCCTCTGATCTCTGCATGACTTACTACTGACCTCTGATCTCTGCATTACTTACTACTGACCTCTGATCTCTGCATTACTTACTACTGACCTCTGAATTCTGCATTACGTACTACTGACCCCTGATCTCTGCATTACTTACTACTGACCCCGATCTCTGCATTACTTACTACTGGCCTCTGATCTCTGCATGACTTACTACTGACCTCTGATCTCTGCATTACTTACTACTGACTCCTGAACTCTGCATTACTTACCACTGACCCCTGATCTCTGCATTACTTACCACTGACCCCTGAACTCTACAATATTACTGACCTCTAAAATGTGCATTACTTATCACTGAACTTCCACCCTCCTACCTGTTAAGCCCCCTGGATTGGCAGGACAGGTTTGTAGGAGGAAGTCTGATTTGGAAGAGTTAGACATCTTCTGACACTATTACATTTCAGGAATGCAAAAAATGCATGTTGCACTTGCGGTGGGATTCATTGTATTGGCACCCCAAACTCAGCAAAACAGACGTGCACTTTTATTGCGTGGCAAAATGTGCAGTTACATACAATGTGCAATTCACAAGTGTGATGCTCAAAGAGGTGCATAAAGCTGCTTTTCAGCATATAAGGCAGCCCACTGAAATGAATGGACTGCTCTATGTATGGTGTGACAATGCACATAGGCATACGTTCCAAAATGTTATAATATGACTACAGCCTTAGGCTGAACAGTATAGTTCTAACCATTGTGCCAAATTAATTTGTAAGTATTTTATATAGTTAATTGCGGTAAAAGAAGACAGGAGTCCTTCAGGCTCAGCCAATAATTATATGAAAAAATACTGCGATTACAAAAGTACTGTTGATTCTTTTTAATGTTAACAGATATAAAGCTACTAGATCAGCAAGAGGAAGAGACTATCCAGAGAGACTACAAATTGCATTCGAAGAAGGTGAGGCTAATAAATGATGATTTGACATATGAAATTTTCAACAGTATATCTGGATCTACTGATCATTTTGACTTGCAGTTTTCAGTGAAAGTATTCTCAGCTTATGCTTTTTTCATCCTCAGCTCCAACAGATTTGTGCAGCTTTGTGACTGGTTTTAAGTTCTTTTGCTTTAGGGAAGAAAATCTTGCTTGTGATACATATGAGATGCTTCTGCCTTGGTCATATGAAAGTAGAATTCAGGCAAAACCTAACTAATCTTAAAAATGTCCCTCCCCTTCTTAACACCTATCCTGAATAACCTACGTAAGAAAGATCTCTATACTTATTTACAGGCCACTCTAATCAAGAGATTCAGCTCCCCTCTGTCAGATAGTGGTGGCTGCAGGGAAGAGAAGGGAGTGCTGACAACGAATAGGCCATAGGAGCCTATGGGTGAAATTACCATTCCAGGCTTTACCAGCCATTGTCGAGCAATCTCTCCTCTCCTCTGCAGCTGGCGCTGGCTGACTTGGGAGATCACGTGACCAGAACAGCCTGAAAATTGGTAAGTATCTTTTTACACAGGTTAGTCAAAATAGGTGTTAGGAGACAGGAGGGAGCATTTTGAGAGTAGTTAGGTTTTGAATGGAATTCTACTTTAATGCACAAATTAGACTTTTCCCCATACTATCTGTCAAATTTGAAAAACACACGGCCATACGAGGCTCCGCCCACACAGCCACATCAGTCATTCACAGACTTACGTGAACTAATGAAATGTAAGTCCCAACAGCCTTAGTGGCTGTTGGCTTGTAGTTTTCAATGAACTACCACGGTGCTGTGGAGCGCCATGGTAGTTCAATAAAGCTTCCTGTCAGAATATCTGCTTGACCGTACAGCCCGTATGGCAAGCAGATGTTCTGGAAGATCTCCAAAAGACCTGCATGACATCAGCAATCTACTGATCACTGGTGCAATGCTTTCCAGGCTCCTGTAGACAAAAATAATAAATGCACATTTTTTTACCTGCAAAAAATGTGCATTTATTATTTTTGTCTAAAAGGTGAACTTATCCTTTTTAAGGTGACAACTCAAAATTTGGATTTTTCCTCACCTGCTCTCCCGGTGCCAAGATTACCCAGGACAAACCAAGAGGGTGAATCTCCCTAGTGGGGATAAAGACACAGAAATCTACAGATACAGACAGCAATACAAACTTGACAGTTTTTTACTTTTCTCCACTCTAGCCAAAACTAAAAAGAAATATTGGGGCTTTAGCTATACTTTAATAATTTTGGCACAAGCAGGGGCGGACTGACCATTCAGGCACTGCCCGAGGGCCCGGGGTCAGTAGGGAGCCCCATGAGATGCCCCTGGTACCTTTCATAGCGTGGGCGAGGATACGGGCCCTATGATTTCCTAAGTGTTTCATAGACACACTCTTGTTCCTGTGACAACTCAAAATTTTGGATTTCCCATCTTTTTATCCTGAGATAATGGCCACCAGGACAATAGAGAAGGTGGATTGTGGATTTCCCCGGCAGGAACACTGAAATTGGAAACTAATATGGGACACTGTAAAAAATAAGTTTTGGGTAGTACTTCAAAAAATTTAACCAGAACTTAGAAAATATAGTTTTATACTATTCTCAAATATTGCCTTTGCTTTTGTAGCCAGATTTACAACATACATTTTAAAAAGCACACAAAACTGGGGCCATGACATGGATTAGTGACGTGGGCACCACTTTTGAGTATTCCAAATAAACAAATATATTTTTATTGTATGAATCAATAGTTTGCATGCTAAAAAGCAAGACACACATCCTTCCTTCTCCATAAAAAAAACGAATAATGTTGCTCCACAATTTATACCTAGAGCCAGCCAGCCACCCCTCAGCCCCCCCCCCCTTCCCAACCAGACTTCCACTGTAAAGTACTAAAAGATGCTTTGGGATACCGAAACTAAATACAGGTTGCAAAGGAATGAATAACTTAAATAAAGTGCTATTTATAATTCCATTTAAATTCTGTCATTAGCAAATGATGTACACACGTGTACCAATTCCTTAAAGTATATCTCCACTGAAAATCCCAAATTTTCCAACATGCATGGCAACTAAACAGTCAAGACCGTTATTAGACATATCCTCTGCCTCCAAATGTGTAACTCGCAGTCAGTGATCACAAAAGGCACCTTTATCCATCTTAAACAGAATTTTTATATTTCATTATTCCATCATATTTGTGTGTATTGTTTTCCCATGGCACTTCTGGCATGGACTGAATGGTTCTGGAATATTTCATAACTCCCTCTCTCTCTGTCCTTTTTCCATCTTTATAAAGTTCCATTACTTTGTTGTGCAGGACTTTTGACAGTTCTTTTCTGATCCCCGTGGCTCAGTATCTAGCCTGGTCAGTGCTTCCACGTAAGAGCTAACAAACTCGTTGACTATTTATACACTGACACTAATTGCAATTTAAAAAGCCACAGATGTGGGACATTAACCTCTAATTGGCATTTTAACCCGTGTGTGTCACCTTGTGTGTCTGTACCAAGGCCAAACATTCCAGGGTATGTAAACTTTTGATCATGGCCATTTGGATGATTTCTGTTATCATTATGATTTAAAAAGGAGCCAAACAACTATTTGATAATAAATGGCTTCATATGATCATCATCCTTCAATAAAAGAGCATTTTTTGGCATGATCAGTCATATTTTCAATATCAATGCCAAAATTTCACAATTTCTGCCAGGGTATGCAAACGTTTAAGCACAACTGTGTATATGTATATAATATATATTTAAAGAATAAGTTCACTTATTACATGCACATCTTTTTGCAGATAAAAAAATGTGCAATTCTATATAGATATGTATAGGTGTAGGCAGACAGTGTACTGAGAGTCTGTAGGATCTTGGCATTGCAATGCTTTGCATCAGTATATATATATATATATATATATATATATATATATATATATATACTGTATATATGCGCCTGCAAAGCATTGCAATGCCTATAAGATCCGACATACTCTCAGTACACTGTCTGCCTACACCTACGATATGGGCAGGCAGTTACTGCATTGCAGGAAAAATCAATGAACTACAAGAGTGCAAACCAGCGCCCTCACAGTTCATTGAGAACCTCAAGCCTTCAGCCACGGTCGCAGATGATACTTGTAGTTTATTTATTCACAGAACTCTGTGAATGAATGACACAGCCGTGTGGTCGGAGCTCTTCAAGGCCACACTGTTTAAATTGTGACAGAGGGTGCAGGGAGAAGATCCCCTGCTACCTGTCACAGGGAAGGGGGGAATTGAGGGGAGAAGAGGCAAGAGTTGGAACATATTACATGTTCCACCCTAAACACAGGTGGAACATGTAACATGTTCCAAAGGTGAACTTGGCCTTTAATGCCAATAGCTAGACTTCTTTCAGGCTTGATGTAGATACTGAAGAAGTCCAGCTACTGGATGAAATGTGTTGACTTCCTAGGGCATGGCCCCACCCCCTCATCCACATGTTCTGGGCAAATGATCAACCAGGTACACTTGTGGCATTGGCATTGACTCTACAAATATGGTGACTTTACAACATTCAATTTTCTGGTTTTTGTTTTTTCTAATTCTTGGGTTTTTCTATTTATTGAATATTTATATGTAAGGTTGAAAATATATTCTCATTCTAAAGTAAGTAAAGTCTTCTGCAGATCATCCTCCCACCTCTTTTATAGTTAGGTGAAGGGTTTTTTCTTTGTTCCTCAAGAAGCTAATCATGCCAAGAAAGTAGATAATGTTTTAAATGTCACAGCAACTCATGTTCAAGGTCTTTAGATTCTTAATAGTTATAATGTCTTAAGGTGTTTTGGCTACTCATTTTGATGGACTCCTCCATCTCTGGAAAACCACTCAGTTCAGTTTAGTTGTTTTCTAATAATCCAGCCATCAAAAGTTCTTTTTTTTTTTTTTCTTGTATGGAAATCAAATCTACACTGAATATTTTCCCACAAGACATTAGACCCCGTGCAGTGTTCACAGAGAAATGCTTTTTTCCCAATACATTTATTACATACGTAATGAATAAAACAATGGGGCACCGTCCCGAACCTTCAAACTAAATAAATGGGAAGCAGCTCTTTATAGTGTAAAAATACTCAATGTTTAAAAAATAATCAATCCCATTTGTCCCTCTTCAGGGAATGCGGGATCATATGACCACTATAATGCTCAATGAACAGATGTCGAGTATCTGCAACGACTCCCAACATAAATTTTTGAAAATATGGGAGCCGTGGTTGCAATATGCCTTTCCCACGCTCCCCCCGGCTAGTCTGGGGATGTGATGGTGTTCGGTATTGGCGTTCTTGGACCCCTGCTCTTTGGTTTTGTTATTTTTTTTTTTTCTTTGTACTCCTGCTTTCTTTTCTTTTTCTGTTTGTTTTTGGTGTGGCAGTGGATAGCTACTTTTAGTTTGGGTTACAATCAGAGTTATATTAATGTTCTTGTAATTTATGTGCCATCGAGAGCCCCTGAGTGGGCGCACCTTTTGCTCTGTTGGCGTTAGAGCACTGTTTATTTCTATTTTTTTTTATTTTTTTTTATGTGCAATTGTTAGCCCCTGCGTGGGCGTGTTTTGTTGCCTTTGTTTTATACTATTTAAAATTAATAAAAAACATTGAAATATAAAAATAAAATCAATAAAAAAGGCGCTATCCCCCCCACAGTGAAATGATGCTCAATGCAACCCAAAAGAAATGTATAAATACATAAAACATGTGATAATTGCCTCTATATATAATAATCAATATACATAATTTTCTTTATAGTGTCCATTCAAAAAATTAAAGTCCATCCAGTTGCTCTCAGTAGGCTTCACGCAACTGTGTACCTGACACGTGTGTGAAAAGCCAATCAATCCAGTTCACCACCATGTGCGGTAAGATTAAATGCTAACCAGATCCCCTTCAATTCATGCATATCACATAACCAAAATGTTGAGGAAGAAGCAGACATCACCAGGGTCTTCTTTTTAATAATAAAGTATGAAAATACATACACTCCAAAAAAGAAAAAATTCCTTCCATGGTGTAGTATATTTTATTAAAAGTGAAACGAATAAAATAGAATTACACTCACATTTACATGTGTCGCTTCAGGCACTGCAATAACCGCATGGAGTGCATGCCAACCACTAAGCTCCACCTTTCTGAGCCAGTGTGCGTTCCATAGGCTGGATCCAAATCACTAGAAGTGATGTACAAAAGGGACCAGAAGTAACGAGAGCAGCCAGGCCTCAATGCATTTCATGGAATCGCACCATCAGGAAGCTCAGTCACTGCAATATTTGAATATCCTTTTATACCCTCAACAAGGAGGAAGATAATGCTCAATTATCAACCTTAGATTGTACACCCCTTGAGGGTACAATATATATGTAAAGCGCTGCATAAATTGACAGCGCTATATAAGTACCTGAAATAAAATAATAATAAAATAATCAATCTACCCAGTTCGTCCCGCTTATAGAGAATCGTCATAACAAAGTGTCTTGGATTCCCCTTCATTGCAACTTATACACCCAACATGTATTTCCACTACAATCAATCTTATAATAATAAGCTGTCCTAAACAATTATCATCTTCTACATTTGTTAATACAATACCCATACCAGAGGTCCCAAAAACCTAATAATAAATAAGAATACATAATATATACTAACTATATATATATATATATATCTGTAATAAATAAATACTGTAAGAGGTGTGAATGTAGATAATACAATTCTATTAAACCTTTTTCTGTTAAAGTGTTACTAAACCCATGACCCTGCATTCACCCTGCTAAATACCTTTTCTCATCAGCAGTTAGAGCAGTCTTGTGACTATCGGTGTCCAGCAGAGCACTGGTAAAGCTTGTAAGAGGAGTTTTCATTCCCCCCTATGAGGCTGAAGGACTCCTGACTTCAGCAGAGCAGGTTACAGCTTGTAGGAGGAGTTTTCTTTCTGCTCTAGGAGGATGTGAAACCCCTTGACCCTCTGTCTGGACAGTGCTGATTGGCCTTGTGCTGATCACATGCACTCTCCAAAGAAAAAAAAACCCTCTCTAGCAATACACACCAAACTGAGCATGTGTATGTGTGTATTTGGTGTGTATCAGGTGGTCAGTTCAACAAGAGGAGGGGCAGAGAAGAAAGGATCAAGCAGACTTTTTACACAATGAAGAGGATTAACCCCTTAGGTTCCACAGTGAGTATAACAAGCCTGCTTTACAGCATATACAGACTGATTTTACTGTTGTGGGTTTAGTAACACTTTACAGCTTTTAAAATATAACAAGGGTCTGACTGCGTATACCCCCTAGTGGTGGAATATGATAATTGCACCCAAGAAACATGAATTAATAAAAATGCCATCTTGTGGCCAAAACATATATTGCACTATCATAAGAAAAATACATATTGTATTAACAAATGTAGATGATGATAATTGTTTAGGACAGCTTATTATTATAACATCGATGGTAGTGGAAATACATGTTGGGTGTATAGGTTGCAATGAAGGGGAATCTAGGACAATTATGATGATTCTCTATAAGCGGGACAAATTGGGTAAAATGATAATTGAGCATTATCTTCCTCCTTGTTGAGGGTATAAAAGGGCATTCACAGATGGCAGTGGCCAAGCTTCCTGATGACACGATTCCACAAAATGTATTGAGGCCTGGCTTCCTTTGGTACGTCACTTCCGGTGATTTGGATTCCGGTGGAACACACGCCGACTCAGACAGGTGGAGTGCCCGAGCCCGAGTTGGCATGCACTCCATGTAGTTATTCCAATGCCTGAAGTGGCACATGTAAACGGCAGTGTAATTCTATCTTTATTAGTTTTACTTTTATTAAAATATACTACACCATGGAAGGAATTTTTATTTTTTGAGTGTGTATTATCATACTTTATTATTAAAAAGAAGACCCTGGTGATGTCTGCTCCTTCCTCAACTATTTTGTTATGTGATTTGCATAAATTGATGGGGATCTGGTAAGCATTGGTGGTGAAATGGATCGCTTGGCTTGTCACACAGTTGAATGAAGCTTACTGAGAGCTACTGGATGGACTTTAATTTTTTTGAATGGAAACTATAAAGAGAATTATTCATGTTGATTGATTAATATATATAGAGGCAATTATTCACATGTTTTATGTATTGTATACATTATTCTGGGTTGCACTGAGCATCATTTCACTGTGAGGGGGAATAGCACTTTTTTTTTTTTTTACTTTTATTACATACATCATACAATTATTAAATAAATGTATAAAAACAGCCTGTGTGCACTGCAGTACTATTTTATCAGCACTTTAATTTGCTATATAGGAGCAACAAGAAGAAAAATTGATCTCCAGCCAGAAGTCCAATGGCAAAGTCATTCAGAAGACTGGAGACTGGTATGCAGATTTTTAAAAATACATTAGCAATCTCATGGGTGGATTTTATTTTATTGCTGAGTGATTTCTAGACACAATCTGCTATTTTTTGTCTGCAGAGAACCGCAGGCAGACAGCAAAAAGGGATAGTTTTATTTACCCTGTACATCACTGTAGAGCTGATCCATAGCTTTCACAAGTGCCAATGTAAACACAATTTCTTGGTAGTGCAGTACAGTCTAGCTTTCCCCCATTCACATCCAAGAAAGCAATGCATGGTGTTTTAACAATCTCTTAATTGATATGGTAGTATAGCAGATGAGTAGAGAACATTCCTATGCCTCTGCTTTCAGAAAGTCTGTATTTTCATAAATGCCTGCAGGGTATACCCTGGCACATAGCACTGGGGCAGATTTACTAAAACTGGAGCACACATAATCTGGTGCATGGTAGCCAATCAGCTTCTAATGTCAGCTTGTTCAGTTAGGCTATAAAATCTAGAAATTGATTGCTTTCTGCGCACAGCTGCACCAGATTCTGTGTGCACCAATTTTAGTAAATCTCCCCCACCGTATTCTTATGATTTCTTTGAGGAAAGATTCATTGTAAAGAAAAAAAAAATTTTATTTGGTTATATAACAAGATCTGTAGTCTATTATGTGAAGGCAAGTGTAATTTTTTTTTTATATGGTTTGTGTCAAAGCTTAGTTCTTATTTTCTTATACCATGTTGTAGTTCCTTTTGTGAAGATTCTCAAAGACTGAGAGGGGAGCTTGAAACCTTACTGAACCGTCTTGGATGTATTGAGAGGGAACATGAAGAGTTCCTTTCACGTTTGTTGGAGGATAAAAAGAAAGCAGCTGAAAAAATGAACAAGGTTAATGAGAGGATAGACAGGTAAAAATGGCTGTTTGCCTTGGTGGTTCCCACAAAAGAGACCATCAGAGGTGGTTGCCATCGGTAGCCACCTGCATATAAAGCAACAATCTTGAATGGACATTTACTCCTTATTCCATTCAGTTTGGGCTTATAAGAAAACAAATGTGCAAACTATAGGTAAGTCTCATTGTGGTGGTAGTGAAGGGATGGACGCTGCTCAATCGACACCAGGAGTCCAATGTTGAGGAATGGCCTCAGCTGCCGTACAGGCCATGCCCTCCAAGAGGTGGCTGAGGCCATTCCCAAACATTGGACTCCTGGGGTCAGTTGAGCAGTGTCCATCCCTTGTATTGGCTGACACTGGAATCGCTTGGACTCATGCTCCTCTCTTCTCACTTGCCGGTGGGGTGATCCTTTTTCTTCCATCCATAGCTTGGAGCGGCACCATAAAGTAAACTTTTCATTGTGGTGGTAGTGTTTTGATATTCTGCCACAATTTGTACAGTATTGTTTTTTATTTTGTTTGTTTGTTTGTTTTTTTTAGAGTCCTCTTTATCTGTCGGTAATGTGGACGCAAGAATTCCCCTCTTCTGGGACAGAAGTCCCGTTCAACAGAAGCCGATCTAATGATCAGCTTTTGTCGAGCTAGGAGGAATACATGCAGATTGAAATTCAGCCTGTGCCTGCTGAACCAGCTAAATTTCAATCTGTGAGTACCCAGTTTAAGGCGGGGAATTCTCAAAACTGGAGCAGACACAATCTGGAGGTGCTGTGCATGGCAACCAATCAGCGTCATTCTTCAGTTTGTTTAGTTAACCTCCCTAGCGGTCTGATTATTTCAGTATTTCTGTGCTCAAAGCAGTACATTTTTTTGCATGGAAATATGTAGTTTTTTTATTGTAGGCTGTAATTTTTAGGAATAACTCACTGAAATCTGTCCGAACAAGAGTCTAGTAAACATCCCGGGTATGATAAAATTTGAAACACGAAATCATAAATTATAATTTAATAAATAATCATAAAAAATAATATAATAAAAAATTTAAATAAATAATATAATAAAACCAAAAACACTGAAATATGAAATATAGCGCCAAGTTCGCACATCACTGAGCAAAGTCGCAAAATCAGTGTCTGATGACGAATTTCCCCACGAATCATAACTCAATTCTGCAAGTAGTTCTAATTTTTTATCGCTGTTCTCTAGCTGGTCTAAAACCGCTTTTGACCTAAAGGGACGCTTTTTGGACGCCACGGACATTTCTCTGTTTTAAGGCAGAAAGAACAGTAAAAATGCAGGCAGGGCACAGGACAAAGCACTAGGGACAAAATGTATGTGAAATGGTTTGATACAGTAATGTTTTACTATGTGATTTTAGTGTATTTTGTGAATGTCACTTTTTCACATTTTTAAATTTCCCGCCAGTTCCGTACCCCGTACGTCCTGACATCGCAGGGAACAGAACCCAGAAGACAGATGCCGGCATCGGCCGAAGGACATTGCCGGGGATGCTGCAGGAGGGACATCGCGGGAGCGAAGTACAAGGTAAGTGAAGAAGAGATCCCGGAGCAGCGCCGCATGGTATTCCTGAGTGTAGCTCGGGGTTACCGCTTGTGGTGCTGAAACTTTACCTCAAGCTACACTCGGGAATACCTCCAGGGAGGTTAAATAAAAGATATAAGCTGTTTGGTTGCCATGCACAGATGCTGATGTGGATATGTTACAATAGGCTGTGCTATTTTTTTAGGACTGAAAGACCTAGATAGTATTTCTTAAGAGAAGGCATCACTACTAGCTCCATGATCAACCAAATGTTGGTATGCCCAGAGCTTCTTCTCAGGGATATGTACATTTACTAACCCCTCGAATTTAGCTCTAACTTCAGCGTCTGCCATCTCCACTATTCAGTGATCAGTTGACAACTGATGAACTCTTTGGATAGTAGGTCAGCAGTGGGGCTCCAAGGCATACCTAAAGTTAAAGGGTAATTCCACTTTTGCAGAAAAGAAATGAAATATAGCAATTAAAAAAATAAAATCATATACAGTTGCTACACAAGCCATGCTGTAATTTAATCTTAGTAAAAATTAAGTTTCCTTTTCAATCAGTGGCACTGTAATTTTCTGTAAAATTCAATGCAATGTGACAACCTAGAGCCATTTTGTACATGGTTAGTATACAAAATGCCTCCAAAAATGTTATTTTCTACTTGGGTAACTGAATCAATGATTTTACTAGAAGTTCGCACTGAAATACAAGTCAGATTTTGAGACACTTGTAATGGAAATGGAAATTTTGGTGAGATACTCACCAGAGCTCACCTCTAAAGAGATGCAGACCTTGCAGCTTTCCTCATTAGAACACAAAGTGTGTCAGATGATTATGATGAGCCAGTGATTCCCATTCAGAATGACTATACGATCAGTCTTGCGAAACAAAGTGCTACTGTGTTTCTTCACCGTAACAAAAGTAGAATCTGTTACATTTGTTAGAATCCTTGTAATGTACATTGATCATTTAGGAGGGGATTTTTTTTCTTTTTTCTACATAAGTGGAGTTACTTTTTAAAGCTGAACTCCAGGATGTTTAAATACAAGAGGCATGTGTATTCCTGGTGTGTGTTGTATATTTCTTACAGATCTGTGCAGTAATACGCTGTGAAACTTTCTCTGTGCATAAGCTTCCTGTAACAAAGACTGGTCACTGCTGCTCTCTCTCCTTGTGTAGAGTTAACTGGTCTTGTATCCCCCCCCCCCCCCCATAGTTTTTCTGTAGGCAGCCTGTAGTAGGTTGATCTGCTGGGTCCTTTCCACAGCTCTCTCTACTTGCTACTTTAACAAGGTTATATGTGGGATTGCAAAGGTATTTGGTACTCACAACGTGCGAAGTGGTATCAAAAAGTTTTGAGACTAATTTTGTAACACATGGCAGTACAAAGCTGCATGCACAGTCGCAGGAAGCACCGACCTTCATAAGTCAGTGTGCCAAAATACATCATCCTATGTACATCCGCAGCTGTGCAACTGGTGCTATTCTGACCATGTGCGTTGCCATGTCTGCTATTTAGGGTCAAACCAAGCACGAAAAAGAAGTGCTATGGAAGAGGGAAAAGGGGAGGTAAAAGGGTCAACAAACCCCAAAAACAGAAAAACATAAACGATGAAGGTATCTTCAATCTGAGCAAAGTATCTTTAACCACACAAGAACTTGAACTTTTAAAGAAGGGCCTTAAATTTGCCCCAAAAACATCACTCAATAAGTTCCAAACATATATTGACATTAGAAAGTATGTCAGGCAACTATCCCTCAAAAAGTACTTCCATAATAGAACAGCTGTACTAAACACACATAACACTACGACTATTAACTCCAATCTAAGAAATGCGTCTACGTTTAATCCCTCTCCGCAAACCAATACGTATATCAACGCATTTCGGGATACTGTCTTCAAAGATTTAGAATCTTTGAAAATAAAACCATTGAGTAGATAAAAAAAGTGATTGAATCCTTATTAGAAAGAAAGGACCTGTTGATAAGGCCGGCCGACAAGGGGGGAGGAGTAGTAGTCCTAAATAAATCAGACTATATAAAGGAAGTAAATAAGATTTTGGATGATAAAGAGACTTACTTACCTTTATCTAAGAATCCCCTGGGACTGTATAAGAAAACTCTGAAAAAGATTATTCAACAAGGATATGACAAGCATATTCTGACCAAAAGAGAAAAACTTTATCTCTGTCCATCAGCACCCAAGTTTCCTGTCATGTATATCCTCCCTAAAATGCATAAAAAACCCCCAAACCCCCCCGGTAGGCCAGTCATCAGCCTCATAGGATCACTCTGTTGCAGAGTCGGGGAATATATCGACCATTTCCTACAGCCGCTGGTTACTTAGCTAAAAGATACAAAGCAGGTACTCCAGGAGATCAGTAAAATGACTACAGATACCTGTACATTTCTTGTGACTGCAGATGTGACCTCCCTGTACACTAATATAGCACACTCTGATGGGATGGACGCGGTACAATTCTTTTTAAATGATTTTAATGACATGTCTGTCCCACAAAAAGAATTTATTTTACTTTTTTTAGATTTTGCGATGACGAAAAACTATGTTTGGTTTAACCACCCTTTTTAATCTGCAAACTAAAGGCGTTGCAATGGGGGCTAAATTTGCCCCCAGCCTGGCCAATCTTTTTATGGCCAGGTGGGAGGAGGATGTCATCTATGCCAGAGATTGGCCTGAGCTTTCCTTCTATAAACAATACATACAGTCAGGTCCATAAATATTGGGACATCGACACAATTCTAACATTTTTGGCTCTATACACCACCACAATGGATTTGAAATGAAACGAACAAGATGTGCTTTAACTGCAGACTGTCAGCTTTAATTTGAGGGTATTTACATCCAAATCAGGTGAACGGTGTAGGAATTACAACAGTTTGCATATGTGCCTCCCACTTGTTAAGGGACCAAAAGTAATGGGACAGAATAATCATAAATCAAACTTTCACTTTTTAACACTTGGTTGCAAATCCTTTGCAGTCAATTACAGCCTGAAGTCTGGAACGCATAGACATCACCAGATGCTGGGTTTCATCCCTGGTGATGCTCTGCCTGCCAGGCCTCTACTGCAACTGTTTTCAGTTCCTGCTTGTTCTTGGGGCATTTTCCCTTCAGTTTTGTCTTCAGCAAGTGAAATGCATGCTCAATCGAATTCAGGTCAGGTGATTGACTTGGCCATTGCATAACATTCCACTTCTTTCCCTTAAAAAACTCTTTGGTTGCTTTTGCAGTATGCTTTGGGTCATTGTCCATCTGCACTGTGAAGCGGCGTCCAATGAGTTCTGAAGCACTTGGAGGACTTGATCTTAAAGGCGTATTTTTTTACGCACTTCTGGTGAGTGCGCAATTTACTCATTTATTTCATCTACCACTTTGGATCCTCCACGCACCTATTTTTAGGATTACATTGGATCCTCACGTGGGCTTCTCATACCTTGGGACATTCATTTTATTTATTATTAGTCACCATTAGTGACGTGACTTTGTTTTATCCATTGATTCATCATATATCCAATCTGTTACTTGATTTTCAGCGCTGCACCTATTTTGTTATATGTCTGCTATTTCACCATGGACAGCAAGTTAGAATAAAGAGCAAATGTGAAATTCTGTGTGAAACTGGGCAAATCTCTGGATCTCTGCAATGTTGTCAAAACGGTGACCTTTGAGCTGAATTGTCAGGGATACCACAGGCATCCAGGAACGATGACCAGATCAGTAGGCTGCACCTTAAGAAATCAGGAAGCAGGCTAAGGTTAAATGAATGTTAATTAACATAAATATTACTCTTAGAATACCAACACCATTAAACCATAACAATGTAAAGTGATAAAATAAATGTGAACGTGAAGCAAACCAAATGATAACCTAACTATATACAAATGCAGGGAGCGCACACAAGCAGTGCAAGGTCAGGACTAAGACCAGAAACAAGAGGATCAGGGAGCAAGATACTGGGAGAGCAGGGTACAGAGAGCAGGTCACAGGAACAGGTCTCAGGGTCAGGCGCAGGAACAAGGTTCAGGCTCAGACTGGGACACAGCTTGCAGGAGAAATACAGAAGCACTGAACCTCAGTTATAGGCGGTCTTATATACATCCCAGCAGCCCACATCAGGTGCAGCCTAATTACTTGGACAGCCCAGCTGCTCGGAGACACCCGCTGGTGACCACTGGAACTGCGCTCTTTGACTCTGGGAACCACAGTGCCACCAGCAGGTGACCCAGGTGATGACAAGTCCTGACATGGACATTTTTAGGAAGAGGGCATGTTCAAGGGTTGAGCTTGTTGAAGGTCTTCCTGATCTCTCGTCATCTTTCAGTTATGTTTTTCAGCTCAACGTGCATCTAGGCTAACGCACTGCCACTCAAAACCCCTCAAACTACTCATTGCAGCATCTCCTTAAATTTTCCAAATGTCTCTGTGGCAGATTTGCCCAGTTTCACACAGAATTTCACATTTGCTCTTTGTTCTAACTTGCTGTCCATGATAAAATAGCAGACGTGGTAACACATGTGGTCAGAATAGCACAAGTTGCACAGCTCCCAATGTACACACGATGATGTCTTTTTGCACACTGACTTATAAAAGTGGTGCTCCCTGTAACTAGTCTCAACTTTTTGATATTTTATCCATTGTAGCTGCTGAGGATTATATTTAAATTATTTTATACTCAGAGTTCAGCTTTAAGGTGTCCATTACCTCCATGTTCCTAGAATGAGCATCTGGTTAGGGCACATGCTTTCTTGCTCCTATGATCTTTTGGACAGATTAGAGAGCACTTTTAAGGAATACTATGTGTGGATGCTTATAATTAATATTTTACTCATGCAGTGTATATATTTTTTTTTCTGCAGATATCAGAGGAGAAAAGCGAAGACTTATCAGAGAGATCTTAATTGACAGTGGGTCATACAGTCACAAGAAGCCTTTATTATTAAACAGATTATAAATAACTAGAGTTGTATACCATTAATCACATTTAGACTTTCCTAACACCTTAAATTTAGTGACAAAGTGTATTAAAATCAGACTTTTATTCATCAGTAATTTAAAAAAATATATATTGGTAAAAATAAGTAGGCCATGCCTAGTGTACACTGATATGACCCCACCCACTCTGAGACTCAAATGTTTTGCAGGTGTCCTTAGGTGATGGATCTCTTCTTCTTTTGGATATTTTTTTGTAACCATTGCATTTTTCTTTAGATGCTTCTGTCAAGATCTGACTGCTTTTTGGCCTGAGCTATCTAGCAGTTTCCAGATCGGCAACCCTTGCTTACCTTGGGGACTGTAGACTTTGTTTAGGCACTGGGTCCTGCATTACACACTCACCTTGGCAGGTTGTTGCAGTGGGTGTAGTTTAGAGACAAGGTGCTGTAAGGTCCAGTTTAGACTGGTTCATTGCTGTACACAACCCCTAATGTGGATACAAACACAGGAATGGGGAGTTACTCACTTTATTGTGTTAATATCCATTGTACTTGTCTCTAAAGCTTTCAGCACCTTAAATTACAATTAAAGGCAAAGGGTTTTTTGGATAGAGATGGATTAGAATTCATGTCAGTTTTTATTGCTGTCTGTGCCCCAGCTAGGGAGATTCACCCTCTCTATCCTGTTTACTGTTATCATTGAAAGTTGAAGAAAATCCCAAATATTTGGTTGTTCCCAGAAAAGTAAGAGGGGAAATCTTCCAATAGGGGACACTAGGTCTAGTGACCTGGGGATCCCCTAGAGATTTTCTTAATTTGCAGGGATTTTCTCAAACTTCCTGTTTTGACTAGGGGACAGGAAGTGAAATTCTCCCCAATGGGACACTGATGGCAAAAATAAACTGACGGGGCTTAAAACCCTCCCTTACACTATCCAAAATGGGGAAAAAAAAACAAAAACCGTTTTCCTATAGTACTACTTTAAGTGTTGCTGCTTAATTTAAATTTGTTGGTCTTTTCCAACCTGCACTTGGTTTTAGGATGGTGGCGTAGTTACAATGCACATCTAGGCTAACACACTTCCACTTGCCACATCTGATGAAAACATGCACACCTTGTATGCTGCCTTCTCCTACAGAGACACAGCCTAGGAACATAGTTAGTGCCTGGGTTATAGCAGCTCCTGTATCCTGGACTTGCAAATCTCCATACCTTTCACATTTATTCCATGAGTTCTTCTGCAAACTTTAAGAACTCCAAGAACATTTGGTTTCCAGAGGCAAAAAAGTGCTCCTCCCCCCCGTAGAAAACACATACCGTAGTTGAAGCTTCAGACGATTTTTCATTCTCTGCCACAAGTTATGGCATTCCGACAAATGCTCTCCATTATTGACACATTAAGTAAATCCGCCTCGGCGGAAGTATAGAGGAGACATTGCTGGAACTGACAGCAGAGGAGAGGCACATACGTTTTCCTTGACTATCCTGTGGCTGCTGCCCACATACCTGCCATTTTATTTCATTTGTGGAAATTTTTGAAGTTCTTCCTCTTGTGTCACTTGGTTACAGCCACCACTCTGTACTCTTTTTTTTTTTTTTTTCCCAACCTCATGTGAAAACTACAAGCTTCCCAGCTCAGAGATATTTAGATACCTTCAAATTTCTCATTTATACTTTTCATACATAAATGCAGTTCATCCTTGACTCCACTTGCACAGTTTGAACTAATCTTTCGACTGGACCCCCCGTGCACCAGGCCTGACCTCCAAACTGTACGGCCATCTACGTTCCCCACCTAATTCATGATTGCCTAGCATATTCCACTTGATAGACCACGAACCTACACTATATTGTCAAAAGTATTAGGAAACACTGCCTTTCTACGCACATCAATGTTAATGGCATCCTAGTCTTAGTCCGTAGGGTTCAATATTGAGTTGGCCACCCTTTGCAGCTATAACAGCTTCAACTCTTCTGGGAAGGCTGTCCACAAGGTTTAGGAGGATGTCTATGGAAATGTTTGACCATTCTTCCAGAAGCGCATTTGTGAGGTCAGGCACTGATGTTGCTCTAATTCATCCCAAAGGTGTTCTATTGGGTTGGGGTCGGGACTCTGTGTAGGCCAGTCAAGCTCCTCCACCCCAAACTCGCTCATCCATGTCTCTATGGATGTTGCTTTGTGCACTGGTGCGCAGTCATGTTGGAACAGGAAGGGGCTATCCCCAAACTGTTCCCACAAAATTGGGAACATGAAATTGTCCAAAATGCCTTAGTATGCTGATGCCTTTAGGAGTTCCCTTGACTGGATTTAAGGGGCTAAGCTCAACCCCTTACAAACAACCCCACACCTTAATCCCCCCTTCACTACACTTGGCACAATGCAGTCAAGTAAGTACAGTTCTCCTGGCAACCACCAAACCCAGACAAGTCCATCGGATTGCCAGACAGAGAAGCGCAATTGGTCACTCCAGAAAACACGTCTCCACTGCTCTAGAGTCCAGTGGCAGCATGCTTTACAATAATTCACCCAACGCTTTGCATTGCACTTGGTGATGTAAGGCTTGGATGCAGCTACTTGGCCATGGAAACCCATTCCATGAAGCTCTCTATGCACTGTTGTTGTGCTAATCTGAAAGCTACATGAAGTTTGGAGGTCTTTAGCTATTGACTCTGCAGTTGGTGACTTCTGCGCTTCAGTATGCACTGACCCCGCTCTGTCATTTTATGTGGCCTACCACTTCATGGCTGAGTTGTTGTTCCCAGTTGCTTCCACTTTCTTTATAATACCACTACCATTTTACCGTGGAATTTTTAGTAGCGAGGAAATTTCAGGGATGGACTTAATGCACAGGTGGCAACCTATCACGGTACCACGCTTGAATCACTGAGAGCGACCCATTCTTTCACAAATGTTTATAGAAGCAGTCTGCATGCCTAGATGCTTGATTTTATACACCTGAATCCAATGATTTGCAGGGGCGTCCCAATACTTTTGCCAATGTAGTGTAGACCTTTCGCTGGACTTTGGGGATTGGACCGATATATTCTGTCCACAGAATCATCCACTACTAAATATACAGGCCTTAGAGGCAAATTATAAAGTCCTTACCAGGTGGTACCTGGTGCTGGCAAATTCTGCCTGTCGTACCCGCCTAGTTGTTTTAGGGTCTGTCCAAACACAGGTAATCAGTATATTTGGTTGTCCTGCCCTATAATTATCCAGTTTTGGGCTGATATTTTTCAAATTTTGAATAGATGCCCTCAAGACCTATCTAGAGCTCAGTTTTAGCTTCTCTTCTAGGTCACCACATCCTCAAAACAAACAATTGTGAAAGCCTGGAAGACACCTAGCCTCTCCATCCTTGAGGTGCAACAAAGGATGATGCAAGCTATGATTCAAAATAAAATAGAGGCTACAGTGTTGGATCATATCCCAACACCTGAAAGTCTGACAATCTTGGGTAGATTATCTTCCCCCTGAACTTTGTCCTTGCTGGAACCTTGCGCTAACCCTGAAATTCTACATCTAGATTTTTCTGTTTAGCCAACGCAGATTGGTCTGCAAAGGTGCAACCCCATCTAACCTCACCTATTTTCTCTTTTGCTTGTCTCCCTCCTGTCTTGTTCTTTTGCTACAAAGACATACTGGATATACTGTATACACTTTATTTAAACTGTTTTGGCGCATACAGGCACATTTTTCCCCAAATTGTCTGGGACTAGTTTTTTTTTAATATTTTTATTTGGAATGTATTGTTTATATATGTTCCTAACACAAGTGTGATGCTAACAGATAACGCCAATTTTCACAACCCAGAAAATATAATGCACACATTGAAATGAGAGTGTATTTCCTTGTTTGCTAATGTCTTAAATTTACTTACTTGTACTAATAAAATTTCTGAAAAAGAATATCCTGTGGATGGGCTTGGAGTATATTTGTGACAAGACCCCAGTATTCATTAAGGGTGGAAGTATGCAGCCATTCTCTGTTCACATCATATGTTGTGTATTCTGACATTTCATTCATTCGAGGTAAATTCCAAGGTGAGCAGATTCACAATGAAAGCACAAGGTGGTGTCAGATGTGGAGTTCACAAAATTTTGAATGTTGTTGGTCACCAATGTATTTTTGCAAATATGTTTCAAAGAATAAAGGACTGGTGCTTGCACGATTCCATCACTATTTGAATTTGTGATTGCTTTTTATGAAATTAACAACCCTCAAAGTCAATATGGATTTAACGATCGATTGGTGTGATTGTTCAATCAGCTTTGTCAGGAGTCATGATGAAGATCATTGGACCAAACACATTAGGTGGAGTTGGGAGCTTGTGACTTCATAGCACACTGGAGGCCACGTGCATATCATTATTGTAAGCAGTGTGTGCATCCCTGTATAGAAGTGAAGTATTTCCTATTGATCATAGGAAAATCACATGAATATGTGTGCTTTTTTTTTTATATGCTTTTAGGATTAATAAAGATTTTTGCACAATGATTATCTGGATATTTTGTCCCTTTTCTTCAGGACATCGTTGGTTTTTTTAATTTGGAAGCTGTATAGGTGTTACAAGATTCATAGAGAGTGGAGAATTTATTCACTTATACTATTTTTAATTTTTACTATTATGTCTTATTCAGTGACAGTTTATAGGGAAAAAAGTTTATTTTTGGATAGAGTGGAGACTGGACTTGCACACCTGTCAGTTATAAAAACTGTCTGTGCCCCCATCGGGGATTCGCCCTATTTGTCCTGTTTACCATTATTGTTGACAGTGAAACTAAAAGAAAATCTCAAATTTTGGGTTGTCCCCAGAAAAGTAGGGGAAATCTTCCCATGGGGACTTTAGTCCTGGTGACCTTGGGGGCCCCCAAGGAATTCCCTCACTTCCTATTTTGGCTGTAGGACAGGGAGTGAATGTGAATTTCCTCAATGGGACAGATGTCAAATCTGACAGGGGTTATAACCCCTCCACTACTTTAAGGGCTTCATGTCATAAAATGAGATGGTCACCATAGGGAGAGTATTACTGGGTGTGGTCATTTTCATCTCAGTTCTGGACACTATAGATGTTTCATCTACTCCCCAAAATACTTTATCATTTTGATGGACTTCATTTGTTATGAGTGTGATGTTTTTGATTTGATGTAGTCACCTGTAAGCACTTTATGATATAGCCACCTGTGTTCCGTTTTAAATGCCGCTTTATGCATTGACATACCTCCTTGGACCCAGCCTGTGAAGACCATGTGTCAGCTGCTGACTTGGCACCATCCACAGGCAGCTTAACATTTCAATTAGACACAGAAGTTGAATCCAACACCATTTTACATCAGATAATTTTAGTACAGAGGATGTTTTCCCAGTCTAAGAAGATAACTTCCCTAAACCCTGCCTCTGAATAACAAATACTGAATGAGGAAGAAGTGGGGAGGGTCTAGCTAAGACTAAACCAACTACCAATAAACAGGAGGGGAGGGCAGAGGAAGATACCAAAATCACATTAATAAACAAGTTGTAGTGGCCCAAAACCTACACTAGAGGTCAGCACACTACAAAACATTACTTAAAGCAGTTCAATAGAACACAGAAAAATTATGAGTGAGGTAAAACAACGTTGTTAACCTTTTTGGTTTTATCAAAACGTAAATTGTGTTTAATATCTACAACTCCTATTAGAGCATTAATGTGATATCAAATAGTCCTAGGAGGATGGAAGTCTTTTGTTCTCTGAGCGTTTCATATTTTTCCCCATTGTTCTGGTTTCACCTTCGGGAAGTTCTTTATATGTCTTCCTACAAGGTAGTCATTTCCTACATATTTTGCACTGAAAGATGAGGATCCTGTCCTCTGCAATCCTCATTAGAAGTGAACTCTATTTGGAGTTTTGCACCTCCTACAGTATTTTTCTGCTTGGGTTCTCCTTGAGTTGAAGATTTTAGTCTAGGCTCCTGATTAGTCTTTTTGGTCCAGTTGGTCATGTTTGCTACTGTATCATTGAACTTTCCTGGCTGCATGTTACTCTCTTAACCACCTCCAGTCCGGCCGTTGTATATCAACGGCCGGATGGTGGCAGTGCAGGGTCGGGTGGTCGTTTATAAACGGCCTCCCTGTCCCCTGCTTGCACGCACTCCCTGGGAGCAAGCAGCACCGCGATCCGGTGCCCGCTGTGTCCTCCGGACACAGGGGAACACCAATCGTCGGACGGGACCTCTGTACGAGGTCCCAATCAGTGATCACATGCAGAGTAGTAAGCAAGATGTCACTTCTGACATCATTGCTTACTACGTGTGAAATCTGTGAATGATCACAGAGGTCACATGGTACAAGGCTATTCACAACAGCCTTGTACCATGTGACAACCTGTGACCAATCACAGCTCACTCAGTTCTCAATGGCTGCAAGATTGCAGCTAGAGAGGAGAAATTATTGCATTTACATGCTTTATGGGTGTAAAAGCAATAAGTGTAAAAAAAAAAAAAACATCACCCCCTCACAAGTAGTACAGTGTCACCAAGGTGACACTGTACTGCTAGGGTGACAGTATGTAAAAAAAAAAAAAAAAGGGTCCCCCTTAAAATTCATAATAGACCTGAAGTGAATTGAGTCCTATTGTGCTCCAAGCAAGTACACAGATCTTTTTCAGTCAACATGACACCATAGCTAAAATGTTCTTTACAATGTCTACAACTAGTGTTAAAATTAGTTTCTAATTTCAGCTAAATTCCAAACTATAATGCTCTCCAACTGGTTAGGAGAGGGATTTGATAGAGGAGTCAGGACGATTACACTTTAAGGATCCATAAACACCAGCTGTTGTGCTATGGTGCCATAAGTACTGATGCACTGAACTTGGCGCATTGCAGTGTTCCTTGTTTTTTCTTTTAACCACCTCCCGCCCGCCATATAGTCTAATGACGGGCGCAAGGAGGTTCGCTCATTCATGACGTCATTCCATTCTCACTGTGCATGCACGGCTCAGGGAGCGTGCAGCGCGGCGATCAGCGGTACGCTGTGTCCCTCGGACACAGCGGATCACCGATCTACGGAAAGAGACGAAGATGTCGGCTCGGTCATGTGATCAGCTGTGTCCAATCACAGCTGATCACATGTAAACAGGGAAATGCCGGTTATTGGCATTTCTCTCCTCAGAAGCTGTCACGCTGACAGCTTGAGAGGAGAGCCGGTAATCGGTTTTCCACAGAGGGGACATGTACACTGATCATCAGGGCACTGATGATCAGTGTGACCCCAGAAGTGCCACCTGACAGTGCTGAACAGTGCCACATGCCAGTGCCCATCTGAGCTGCCTTTCAGTGCCACCCACCAGTGCAGCCTCATTAGCGCACATCAGTGAAGGAGAAAAATCACTTGTTTACAAAATTTTACAACAAAAACGAAGAAAAAACTTTTTTTTTTTTCCAAAATTTTCATCGGTTTTTGGTTTAAGAAAAGATAAAAAAAACCCAGAGGTGATTAAATACCACCAAAAGAAAGCTCTGTCACAAAAAAATGATAAAAATTTCATATGGGTACAGTGTTGCATGACCACGCAATTGTCAAAGTGTGACAGCGCTGAGAGCTGGAAATTGGCCTGGGCAGGAAGGGGGTATAAGTGCCCTGTAGGCAAGCAGTTAAATAAACTGTATTGAAATGTCACACAGTGGCTGATTGCACTGCACTGGGAAAAAAAAAAAAAAAAAAATACTCCAGTGTACATACGCCACCGCAATGCAGTGTTGTGAACTGGTCACATACAAGACAAGGCAGTTTGCCTCGTCTTCCGGTGGGATTGTGCTGGAATAGCTGCTCAACTCAGTCCCACCGCACCTGATGTGAATCTACTCGAACTAAAAGGTTACTTATTCCATGTGGGGAAGCATACTGACCCCTGGTTCACATATATGTGGCCGTGTGGGCCGCGTTTTGCACGGGCGCGAGAGCCCATTCATTTGAATGGACTCCCGTGCCCGTGACATGCAGGGAAGAAGTCCCTGCACTACTTGGGAAATCGCAGCTCGCACAGGAACGTCGGTTCCCAGTACGGTTGCGTTTTCCAATGCGGGTGATGTGCCATTAGAATTAATGGCACCTGGCCGCGGGTCAGCATTCCTCTGTGTGGGTGCACGGATTTTTGTGCGAATCCGCAGCGGCACCACCCACACAGATGTGAACCTAGGGTTATAGATCACAATAGTAACACAATATCAATTTGTCACATTTATCTGCTCAGATAGTGACCAATGTATATACCGTCTACACGACAGCAACCAAAAAAGGTGAATTTGTAAAACCAGTTTAGGATTCAATATTTATTTATTTTTAGCACTAATATCACAAGACAAAAATATGTTTCAGAGTTTTGGTTCAGACGGAATCCAAACCCATCCCTCTTTATTTGCTACCTTGGCAAGAGTAGCTAATCCTCCAAATGCAAGACATGCGGGGGCCCCTACTGCATAGCTGTGACCTGCGAACAGAAAAGTAGTCTGTAACTTAATTTTACATAAACAAAATACAATTGAGTACAGAAAGGCTACATTCACACTGATCTGCGGCAAAAATGCATACACGTTTTTAGCATCACCGTGGGTGAGTTTTGCCACATTTTCCATAGATTTCAATGGGGATAAGCGTTTTTTTTTAACACACCAAAAATGCAGCAAGCAGGATTTTTAAAACGCATCTGACCCATGTGAAGAGTTCCACAATGCATGGTCACACGTTCAGAATCTCTCCCATGATTTCCTTGTTGTCGGTGTCCTCAATAGGCATATTTCTCCCTTACTTTCTGTTCAGAAAATGTAGTGAATGTCACAGCGACAGCATTACAAATCTTCTCATGCTGCCTCTAATACAGAATAGAGGTTCTAACCCTGCTCTGACATTAAAAACAAAAAAACACTGCTAAAGTTGGGTTATAAAGTGACCTTGTCACTTTAGTATTTAAATAAAGCCACACCTGTAAATACGTACTTTTTTTGCAGCTTTGATCCCAAGAAAACTTCTACTGAACTCTGCACTGAAACTGATGCTTCCGGAGTGTTGGCCTGCATCCATCGCAGCTCTCACTAATCACTTTCTCTAACCAGCACCTGTCACAGTAGACAGGAAAAACCAACCAGTGAGAGCTAAGGGGTCCCACTCCTTTAAGTGTCTGTTTCAGGATCCAATGATTGTTCCAATATTTACAGGTATAACTTTATGTAAAATTTCTTTAGTATTAGGGACAGGGTTGCTTTAAGCATAACATTTTAAAAATACAGAAGGAAAAAAAAAAAAAAACCCACATACGCTCCTTTACTGTATTTGTCACAACAGTAATGGTGCCGTCTTTAAGATTAGCTCCATTTACTGCTCAATTTTATATGTTAACAGGTTTTATCACCTACTGACTTGATAGGCATCGCAGAAGGGTAAAAGTAATGGGTTCTCCAAAATATTAAAAACAAAAAAAAAGCCACAAATCATCAAACCTAATAATGCAAGTATAAACCTAATCCTTCATGCAATATTGTAGGTTAATCCCATTCTCAATATATGCCTTGCTTCAATTATTTCTTTCTTTCAGGAACTTATATAGCGCTGTCAATTTACGCAGCGCTTTACATATATATAGTACATTCACATCAATCCCTAACCCTCAAGGGGCGTACAATCTAAGGTCCCTAACTTACATTCATACATACACATACTAGGGACAATTTAGACAGGAGCCAATTAACCTACCAGCATGTCTTTGGAGTGTGGGAGGAAACCGGAGTACCCAGGGGAAACCCACGCAGGCACAGGGAGAACATGCAAACTCCAGGCAGGTGGTGCCGTGGTTGGGAATCGAACCTACAACCCTAGGTACCAGGGGCATTTTATGGGGCCCCCCCACTGACCCCAGGCCCTCAGGGAGTGCCCGAGTGCTCGAATGGTCAGTCCGCCACTGACTGCACCTCTTTCTACACTTTCAATGCGTCAGTTCAAACACAGTTATTACTACAGAAGTAAATGGGAGTATCCTCCTGCGCTTTATATAGATATATTCCCTATAGTATCCCTATAATAATAGCTGCTGTCACTCGACTAAACCAATAAGTGATGTTAAACACATTTATTACTACAGAATACTTAAAATAAAAATGAACTTACTTTTTAATCCTAGGAGGATACCAGATGCACAACCCCCTATAAAATAGTTTATCGCGTCATCTGGCTTCTCACGAATCTGGGCTGTTAAACAGGTAGTCATACCAAAGATTGCGCCAAGTGCAGCTAGGAAGGAATAAACAATCACTAAATTACAAACATAATGAGGCTTGCATTGACATGCGAGGTTACTTTATATGTGATAGACACATGCCTATTAGATTTTATTTCTTACAGCCTTCAACAGTTTTGGTGCAGAAAATAAAAAACCTCTATGGGCAATTCTGTTCTGCAAATTAAAATTCTTTCCTGCCCTGACAAAGGCAATCAATTGCTTTCATCAAATCATTCTAATTCTTTTTATTTGTACATAGCACTATGGATGTCATCAAATTAGAAAAGCATCCAAGTCTATTTTTAAAATCCTTTGAAATTTTCCAGGTACAGAGATTAACCACTTGCCCTCCTGAGGATTTACCCCCCTTCCTGACCAGGCCATTTTTTGCGTTATGGCGCTGCATTACTCTGACAATTGCGCGGTCGTGCAACCCTGCACACAAATTAAATTTATGTCCTTTTTTTCCCCCATGAATTGAGCTTTCTTTCAGTGGTATTTGATTACCTGTGCGTTTTTTTATTTTTTGCGCTATGAAAAAAAATAAGCGCCAATTTTGGAGGAAAAAAAAAAAAAACAATATCTTTGACTTTTTGCTATTAAACATGTGCAGTTAAAATGTGTAAAAAAAAAAAATCAAATCTTGTCAAAAAAATTCCAATATGTGTGAATTAATTGGTTTACGTGAAAGTTATAGCAGTTACAAATGGAGATATATATTATTATTATACAGTGTTTATATAGCGCCAAAAGATTTGCTCAGCGCTGTACATTAAAGTAGGGGGACAGAACATGAGACAATACAATACATGAGGGGTTCGAGGGCCCTGCTCTTTCGAGCTTACAATCTAGGAGGGAGGGGGTAGAGGTACAGGAGGAAGTGGCTGTGGGGGATGGAGTGGTAGGAGTGGTGGTGGAGAACGGCTGTTAGGTGAGGGTGGGGTAGGCTAGGCTGCCCTGAAGAGATGGGTTTTCAGGGTGCGCCTGAAGGTGAGGAGGGTAGGTGACAGTCTGATGGATTGGGCTAGGGAGTTCCAGAGGATGGGGAAGTCCTGGAGAAGTCCTGCAGTCGGGCGTGGGAGAAAGAGACCAAGGAACTAGAGAGTAGGAGGTCTTGTGTGGAGCGAAGAGCACGGGTAGGGTGGTATTTGGGTATCAGGTCAGTGAGGTAGTTTGGGGCAGCGTTATGAATGGCTTTGTATGTCAGAGTTAGTAATTTGAATTTAATGCGTTGGGCAATCGGGAGCCAGTGAAGGGATTGGCAGAGGGGGGTGGCAGAAGTGGACGGCTGTGCAGAGCCATCCAGAGCAGTGTGCCCGAGCTGACACAGAGGAGGACTGTTAGTAAACAATACAGTCCTCCTCCCCATTGGTGATCATCGGAAAACCGGGGCCCGGTGATTGACAGTTGCGGGTGAGAATGGCGGCTCGGGTAGGGCACGAGCCCCCTATCCAGAAATGTGAAATCACGTATATATACACACATACGTGATTTTGCGCACCTGTGCCGCCCTGTAGCAGTATTTCTGCTATCGGACAGATAGGAAGCGGTTAAAGCCCAACTCTTACACTTCCCACTGACCGATGGAGCATTTCTTATTTATAAACAATGGGTTCCTGCAAATATTGCCTGCAGGAAAATTACACACTAGGCACAAAGATCTAAGGCCAGCCTCTAGGAACCACAACTCTCCCTGCAACTCAGTTGTAACAAGCAGTATGAAAGGTATGACAACATACAGAACGAGATGGGGGTACACTGTCACTCAATGGACTGCAATGGCGGGCAAACAGAGCAACCACAGATGAATATAGTTCAGTCAGCAAGTAAAAGGAGAACTCCCTAGTCATCTGCATGCAAATGAATCCACCAGAATAACTAAAATATCTGAGCCAAATCCAAATCAGAGCTGTACAACCCAAAACAAAAAAAAAAAAAAAAAGACTGACAAGCTGCTTAACCACTTCCTGTCCGGACACTTTTACCCCCTTCCTGACCAGGGCAATTTTCAGCTTTCAGCGCTATCACACTTTGAATGACAACTGTGCGGTCATGCAACACTGTACCCAAATGAATTTTTTACCTTTGAGACAGATAAAAACTTTATTTTGGTGGTATTTATTCACCGCTGGGATTTTTAGTTTTTTTGCTATGTAAATGAAAAAGTCAAAAAATTTTGAAAAAAAGTGTTTTTCTTATAAAATGTTGCAAATAAATAATATTTCATCATAAATCCTGGCCAAAATTTATTTCGTTATCTTTTTAGTTAAAAAAAAAAGCCAAAATTAGTTTATAACCAAAAATTAAAATTTTTTTTACATACTGTCACCATGGTGACACTGTACTACTTGTGGGGGGTGATGAAGTTTTTTTTTTTTTTACACCGATTGCTTTTACACCCATATAGGATGTAAAAGCAATAATTTCTCTCTCTGTCTGCATTCTTGCAGCCCTTGAGAACTACTGAGTGAGCTGTCACAGCTTGTCACATGATACAAGGCTGTTGTGAATATCCTTGTACCATGTGATCTCTGTGATCATTCACAGATTTCACACGTAGTAAGCAATGATGTCACAAGTGACATCTTGCCTACTACTTTGCATGTGATCACCGATTGGCCAGTCAGCGATCACATGATCGGGACCTCATACAGAGGTCCCATCCGACGATCGGTGTTTCACTGTGTCTGGAGGACACAGCGGCAACCGGATTGCGGTGCTGCACGCTCCCAGTGAGCGCGCACAAGCAGGGTGCGGGGAGGCCATTTCTAAACGTCCACCCGACCCTGCAGTGCCACCGTCCAGCCTTTTCTATACAACGGCCGGACGGGAGGTGGTTAAAATCCCTCACTACCCAATTAGGGCCAGACAGGAAAGAGTAACCTCTTAAACAACAAATGCACATAAATGCCTTAAAACATAGCTTTAATAGCAGTTATGTCCAGCTAGCCAAAGGAATTGCATTGTGACTGAGCCTGCACAATGCTCACTGCACACAATCAAACCATGCGCAGCACCCAGGATAGGATGAAAACCTGACCAAGAGGATGACACAAAGGAATTCAAGAAGACTGCATGCAAGAAAAGAATTGGCTTCATAAAGATCCCTTGTTTAATAGGACGACAAGAAATTATTTGTCTAGCACAATTAGTGCCTACAATGTCTGAACAGACTTAGCACAAGTCTAAACTATGGGAAAAATCAACAGGGAAACAATATCAGGGGTGTCCATCCAGGAACCAAAAACCATGCAAAAAAAAGGCACAAGGGGGGATCCTTTCAAAAGTCCAAAAACAAGACTGCCAGTTCCATACCAATCAAGTATGCAATAACAACCCCACAAGGGGGTTGCCTCCAATGTGCAAACAGCCGGAGGCAAGGACCAAAAAGTTGAAAAACCATAACCATTCATGTAGTGACACCAAGCCGACACAAGGGCTGCCGAAGAATATCAGTGTGAACCCTCACTGTGTAAAACAATCCATTCAGTTTAAAGCAGAAATGAAAAGCAAAGCATTTGTATATAGATATAAAAATCATTATAAAATACTTGTTTTCCCCCTTTATATATATGTGATCACATACCATCAGCTGCATAAGAAGCTATGGGAGAGAAACCACTGTACGCTGATTCCCAGTGAATGGTTGTGCAACGGGGGCATGTCAGCACAACTCTGATCATTGGAGAAAAGCAGGCTCAGTTCTCAGCACAAGCAAAAACCTGACCATGCTGTCCTTTCATGCCTAACATGGTCAGTTTTTAATAAGAAAGCAGAGGGACTGGCAGGAACACCAGGAATTCCACACAAAGGACAGGGATGTTCAATTGCTATCACCCGGGACAGTTCCAAGTGCCGGACAAGAATTTTTTTTCATTTAGCGGGACAGCCCACGACAGGCACTAGGAGGGGAAAGACGTCTCCACCCTCTGCTTGTAAAAGCTATCCAGCGGCCAGTTAGCCGCTCGGAATGCTCTTACAAGAGAGCCGACTGTTGACTCTAACCCCCTGTAGTAGCAACACCCGATTGACTAGCCGCTGCTTCTGCCAACTGATCGTAGAGGGAGACAAAGACCAGAACCACTCTGTCCACTTCTATGATATAGGAAAAAGAAAGTGATGCGCATACATCACTTCCAGTTTCCTCGGATGTAACTGGCACCATTTTTAAAAATGGAAAGCATTTGATCACACTGACTTGGTATAATCAAATGCTTTTAAAGATCAGAGGAGGGATCTGGGAACCATAAAGAGTACCTGTCAATGCCTTGCTGACACAAGGTATGTTTAGATTTTTTTTTTCTTGCTGTCACAAGGAATGTAAACAAATTTAAAGCGACAGCGTAAAAATAATAAAATTAAAAAAAAAAAAATCTAAAGCACCCATGTCACCCTGTGATCTAGCACAAATGCAAATGCATGTGTTGGTCCCGCACACATACGAACCACAATTAACCCACACGTGAGACATCACCGCGAACATCAGATCATGGGCAATAATTCTAGCACTAGCCCTGTGTAAATCTAAAGTGGTAACCTGTAAAGGCTTTTGAAGACTCACCTAGATGGACAGATAATAGAATTTATGTAATTTCCTGCTGTTGCATAGGCGTGCGCAATTTTAAAGTTTTACCAAAACATTGGGTTAAAGCTATTGTAATTGTTGCATTAAAATTAAAAAAGTGCGTTTTCCCCCAAAAAATGGTTTAAAAAAAACTGCTGCGCAAATACTGTGTGACATAAAAAAATTGCAACACCCACCAATTTATTCTCTAGGGCTCCTGCTTTAAAAAAATAAATAAATAAATAATATTTAGGGGTTGTAAGAATTTTGTTAACAAAAAATTAAAAACAATAATAGAAGTTTAAGTCGCCATAAAGCCCCTTTCATTTTTAAAACTCCCCGACATTCCTAAAAAGCATCTCTGCCTAATAAACATCAACTCTTCATATTTTCCATCCTGACAAAAATTATTATTTTTATTTTGACAAGTAGATTGGGACTCTGATTTATACCTTTGGACAAGTAGTAGTTTAACCACTTGCCTCCCTGCCAGTGTATATACTGCAGAAGGGCGGCACCGCCGTGCTAGAGCACGTAAAAAAACGGCGTCTAGCAAAACATTTAGGGGGCGCGCGCCGCCCTACCTGCGCCGCCGATCATGGCAGAGGGTGTCCATCACCGGATCCCGCGCGGGTCATTACCTGCCGGCACCCAGTGATTAGCAGCACTCGACAGAGAGCACGGCTGCAGTGTTTACACTGCACCTCTGCGCCCTGTCAGCTCCTAACACACTGTCAGTTAAAGTAACGCAGCGACGTAACAAACTACTTCTGTAACCGCTTCCTGACCACCCTATAGCAGAAATACTGGTACAGGGCGGCACAGGTACACAAAATCACATATACGTGATTTGTGCTCCCGTGGTTTTCACGCCCCTCCCAGATAGCGTCAGGTTGCTGTCAGTACACCAGTCATCACATTTAACCCCTTGATTGCCAGCAACACGCTCATACACAATAAATCTCCATTGCTAGTGTCTCAACGGATCAATATCTTTGATCAGATCAGCACTATACCAGCGTTCACATTAGTATAGATTCCCCAAAAACGCAGCATTAGCGGGATCAGCTCTGACACCTGCCAGCACCTGCATTTAGCCACTACGCTTACCCCCCCTTCTCCCACAGCAAGTGCAGTGTCAGTAGGACACTGTCACTTGATATATTACACACAAAACCGCAGTGTTCGCAGAATCAGGCCTGATCTCTGTTAGCACTTGCTGGTAAATTTTGATGACTCTCATATACAGCCTCTTAGATTGTAAGCTCCCAGGATCAGGCCCTCCTATCCCTCTTGTATTGAACTGTATTGTCTCCCGTTATATTGTAGCGCTGAGCAAACTGTTGGCGCTATATAAATCCTGTATAATAATACCAGCACTGCAGTATGACTTGGTGACGTGGTGAATCCCATAAGTGCAGTACAAACTGGTGCGGTGGTGAGCACAAGTATTGTCCCGCAGCCACTAAGAATTTGCACACAGGCCCATAGAGCCCTTAGTATCCTTCTGGATGTGCTTGCAAATCCCGATTGGCAGTCCACAAATTTTGCAGCACTTGTACTTCCCCCGTTCACTGCCCAACCCGGAATTCAGGTGGAAATAGAAAATTTAACTACTCCCCTTGATGTTTGGAGCTGTTTTTCACGGAATAACTATGCGTTGATTGTAGATCAAACCAATTTATATGCACAACAATTTATCGCCGCCAACCAAAATTCAAACCTTGCCAGACCATTCGCATGGAAACCCATTACGGTTTCCGAATTTACTTTTTTTGGGGGGCCTAACCCTCAATATGGGCATTACTAAAAGAAATGAATTGCGGTTGTATTGGTCCACAGACCCGATTCATCATATGCCGTGTTCTCTGCTGCCATGGCCAGGCATAGATATGAGAGTATAATGTGTTTTATGCATTTCAGCGACAATACACTCTGTCATCCTCGGGGTGACCCTGAATTTGACCGGCTCCACGAAATTCAGCCCCTCGCAAATCTCCTTAATCAAACATTTGCAGATGTCTATACTCCCCAGCAAAATATCTACGTTGATGAGTCCCTAATTAATTTTTCTGGCCGCCTTGCGTTCAAAAATTTCTCCCCTGCAAGTATGCCAGATATGGGGTCAAGATGTAGAAGACCTGTGAGAGGGCAACAGGCTATAGTTATGCGTTTCGGTTTTACGAGGGAAAAGATAGTCACGTGGAGCCCCCCGGATGCCCAGACTACATGGGAAGCAGTGGCAAGATAGTTTGGGACTTGGTGTCATCCTTTCTCCATATGGGGTACCACTTATACGTGGACAATTTTTATTCAAGTGTGCCACTATTTAGACATTTGTACAATCTTGGAACTGGCATTTGTGACAAAGTGTGACCTAATGTGTGCCCACCATTAGAAGTGGGTGGATGCAGGGCAGTATATTTTAATGGTGGGCATACCACACACTTTTTTTTGGCAGAGATTTCTTCTCTTTTTTTCATTCAGTCCACAGGCTGCATACAAAAAAACAAAAAAAACACAAAAGGACGTAGCATATATACCCAACAAGGACCAGCGACATGCTGGTACATCACTGGACTTTGAGTGGTTATACCAGGATGATGCCTATAGCTGCAGGCATCATCCTGGTATAATTTTTTTCAGCTGGTGATCAGCTTTCATGTAAAAGCAATCCTAGGGGCTAACTAACTGCAGGATTGCTTTTACAAGCACTGGGAGACAATACCCTCCCTCCCATGGCCTTCTCGGGCAGTCCCGTGCCATAAGGGGAACCTGAGAATGCAGCTGGTGTTTCTGCCAGATTACCATAGAGCTGATTGGAGACCAGAATGGTACCAATCATCTCTATAGCCTAAGAATTTGGAAGCTACAAGCATTTCATCACTTCAGTTTCGCAAGATATAAACAGCACCTTTTGTAAATTTGGAAAGCATTTGATCACACCGATTTTGGTTTGATTAAATAACGTAAGGGCAGAAGAGAGATCTAGAGTCTGATAGACCCCAGATTTCTCAAAAAAAGAATATATGACAATGCCCATTGAAGTTATAGGGGATATTTGCATTCCCTGTTATAGCATTAAAAGTAATAAAAAAAAAATAATTAAAAAAAGGACAGTAAAAATAATTAAAAAAATCAAAATAACTTAAATTAATTTCCTAGCAAAAAAGACGGATTTTTTTCATGTAAACAAAAAGTGTCAGAAAAGGCTTGGTCTTCAGGTGGTTAGAAGAGTGAATGATGTGTGGCATAAACTTCTAATGCTGAGCATAAAATACCCCCACCCCCCAAAACAACCCCTTTTTGGAAAGTAGACACCCCAAACTATTTGCCGAGAGGTATGTTGAATCAATAGAAGAATTATTTTTTTTACCACAAGTTTTTGGAAAATGACAAAAAATGTTTTTTTTTTGTTTTTTTTTTGTTTTTACACAAAATTGTCACTTAAATGATTTACTGCTCACACATGCCATGGGTATATGTGGAATTACTCCCGAAAATACATTCTGCTACTTCTCCTGAGTATGGGGGTACCACATGCGAGACGTTTTGGCTGTCTAGCCAAGTACAGGACCCCAAAATCCAATAAGCACCTTCAGGCTTTTAAAGGGCTTTACTTCCTCATTACACTTCCAGACTACATATCACAGTTTCGGAGGCCCGGAAATGCCAGGGTAGAACCTAACCCCCCCCCAAATGACCCCTTTTTGGAAAGTAGACACCCCAAGGAATTTGATAAGAAGCATGGTAAGTATTTTGCAGATCTCATTTGTTGCCACAAGTTTTTGGAAAACGAAGAGGAAAAAAACAAAAATATTTTTTCTATTTTTTTTATATTTCAAAACCTTGTGAGAGAAAATTAGATCTGCAAAATACTCACCATGCCTCTTTTTAAATTCCTTGGGGTGTCTACTTTCCAGAAAGGAGTAATTTGGGGGGGGGGGGGGGGGTGGTGCTATCCTGGCATGCTTGGGCCTTCGAAACCGTGATAGGTATTGAGGAAGTGAAATGAGGAAGTTACGCACCTGCAGGCTTTCAAAGTGGTCATTGGATTTCAGGCTCCTGTATGTGGCTAGGCTCCCAAAAAGTCTCACACGTGTGGTATCCTCATACTCGGTAGAAGTAGCAGAATGTATTTTGGGGTGTAATTCCACATATACCCATGGCTTGTGCGAGAAATAAATCATTTAAATGACAACTTTGTGTACAAAAAAAATATATGTTTTTGTCATTTTCCAGAAACTTGTGGAAAAAAAATAAATAAATCTTCCATGGACTCAATATGCCTTTCAGCAGATAGCTTAGGGTGTCTACTTTATGAAAAGGGGTCATTTGAAGGTGTTTGTACTATCCTGGCATTTTAGCACCTCATGAAATGTGATGGGCAGTCAGAAAGTAAATGCTGTGTAAATTCCATAGTTTGTAGACGCTATAATTTTCACACAAAGCAATAAATGTACACTTACTGGGGTTTTTTTAACCAAAAACATGTAGCAGAATACATTTTGGCCTAAATTTATGACAAAATTTTAGTTTTTTTGGCTATTTATGACTGAAATGAGAAAATATTGTTTTTTTCAAAAAAAAAATTTTTCTTCAAAAATGTTTTTGTTTATAGTGCCAAAAATAAAACGTGAACAGGTGATCAAATACCACCAAAAGAAAGCTCTATTTGTGTGACAAAAAGGACATAAATTTCATTTATGTACCGTATTGCATAACCGCGCAATTGTCCATTAAACTAGCGCAGCGCTGTATAGCAAAAAAAGTCGTAAATTGCAGTATCTACCGTATTTTTCTCTCCATAAGACGCACTTTTTCCCCCCAAAAAAGGGGGGAAAATGTTAGTGCGTCTTATGGAGCGAATATGGAGCAGCCGGTCCGGTATTTCCACCGCCGCGTCAGAATACCGGGCCGGCCGCTCAGCTCTGCAGTGGGACCTTATGGAGATGACTGCTGACCTTTGGGGAGGGGGGGGGGGGGAGCGGGTACCTGAATTTGACAGGTACCCGCTCTTACTTCCGCGGAGTTGTTCTTTGACCTTACCTGTTCCTCTATCCAGCGGCGTGCTGTCTTCCCGGCTTCTGTAGTGTGGGCGCTGGGCTTGACAGCCGGGTGCCAAGTGCGCATGCGCAAGAAGCGGTGCTTTTTGTGAATGGTAAGGCGGTACCTGGGACACATGACAGATCCCGGAAGTCGCCGGACCAATCACAAAGCGCAAGTGCTTCTCGCTCATGTGCACTGGGCACCCGGCTGTCATGCCGAGCGCCCACACTACAGAAGCCGGGAAGACAGCACGCGGCTGGATAGAGGAACAGGTAAGATGAAAGAACAACTCTGCGGAAGTAAGAGCGGGTACCTGTCAAATTCAGGTACCCGCTCCCCACCTCCCCAAAGGTCAGCAGTCATCTCCTGTACTGTCCGCAGTCTCTGGTCATCCCCGTGCTGTCCGCAGTCTCTGGTCATCCCCGTGCTGTCCGCAGTCTCTGGTCATCCCCGTGCTGTCCGCAGTCTCTGGTCATCCCCGTGCTGTCCGCAGTCTCTGGTCATCCCCGTGCTGTCCGCAGTCTCTGGTCATCCCCGTGCTGTCCGCAGTCTCTGGTCATCCCCGTGCTGTCCGCAGTCTCTGGTCATCCCCGTGCTGTCCGCAGTCTCTGGTCATCCCCGTGCTGTCCGCAGTCTCTGGTCATCCCCGTGCTGTCCGCAGTCTCTGGTCATCCCCGTGCTGTCCGCAGTCTCTGGTCATCCCCGTGCTGTCCGCAGTCTCTGGTCATCTCCTGTACTGTGTCTGCAGTCTCTGGTCATCTCCTGTACCGTGTCTGCAGTCTCTGGTCATCTCCTGTACTGTGTCCGCAGTCTCTGGTCATCCCTGTGCTGTCCGCAGTCTCTGGTCATCTCCTGTACTGTGTCCGCAGTCTCTGGTCATCCCCTGTACTGTGTCCGCAGTCTCTGGTCATCTCCTGTACTATGTCTGCAGTCCATTAGTTCAGAATTTTTTTTTCCTGTTTTCTGCCTCTAAAACCTAGGTGCGTCTTATGGTCAGGTGCGTCTTATGGAGCGAAAAATACGGTATACCATAGTTTGTAGACGCTATAACTTTCACACAAAGCAATCAATATATACTGATTGGGATTTTTTTTTACCAAAAACATGTAACAGAATACATTTTAGCCTAATTTATAACCAACTTTGAGTTTACTATATATTTTTTATAGCTTCAAAATTTTTAGTCTTTTTTTGTTTATAGCGTGAAAAATAAAAAGCGCACAGGTGATCAAATACCACTGAAAGAAAGCTCTATTTGTGTGAAAAAAGGATGTAAATTTTGGGTGCAGCATTGCATGACCGCGCAATTATCAGCTGAATTAGTGCAGCGCCGAGTAGCAATAAGAGGCCGGGTAAGGAAAGGGGGTAAATCCTCTGGATGGCAAGTGGTTAAAGAAAAAAAAAAAAAAGAAAGTCCAAAGCCCTGCTTTTGTTTGCATGAAACTGGTTTTGAATTCCTATACCTAAGTCAATGGGAATACAAAATCTACTTGAAGCAGGCCAAATGCAAAAAGGAAGTCAACTGCACTGCCCAGTGAACTTTGAATATTATTAAAAACATCTCAAAATGATGCCAGAAACACAGGACTAATGTCCGATAACACAGTCTCTTACATTTACTGGATCAAATAGGTTCATAGTGATATTTCCAAATACTTTCATTAAAACATACCCATAGTAAGAGTTGCACCTCCTGCTCTTTTAATGCCCTCCATTACTGTCTTAGGTTGGAAAATGACTACGTGATATGTAGATCCCATCACACCTAAAGGGGAAAAAAGATGAATATTATAGTTTAGCAGAAGGTGAGCATGACAAAGCAGCTAGCATTTTCAGTAGGAAAAATCAGTAATAGCAGCCTCCAAATGTTTTTTGGTCATGGCAGGTTTTGTTCACCTGCCTATCCTTCCAACAGTAACCTGTTGAAAGTGTCGACTTGAATACATGGTTTAGGTGTGCTTGATATGAGAGAGTGACAGACCAATGTAAATGCATGAAATTTCAAATATCTTAACTCCTTCACGCCGGCCGCATGCAAACGTGCGGCCTCCCGGCGTCTGGGCCTAGACGCCGAGCGGCCGCACATTTGCGTTCATGTAACAAAAAACATATGTGCTGAGAGCGCGCGCCCTGCGCGCTCCCAGCACACATGTGCGGTACTCACAAAAAGGTCCCAGTCCGCTCTTTCGATCAGGACCTTTCCCGATCATGTGACCGGCTGTGACGTCACGGCGGCCACATGACACTAAGCTCCGTCCACCTCCCGGCGCAGGAACTCCTCTTCACGCTGGGACGATCCGGCGTGAAGGGGTTAATGTTAGTTCAGCCCCCTTTTCTTTTTTTTTTTTCACAGGCAATGATACTCATCTCCAGGGAGGTTAAAGTAATTGTAAATCTACAATTTTTATTTTTTAAAATAAACATGTCATACTTACCTGCTCCATGTAATGGTTTTGCACAGAAAAACCCCAATTCTCCCTTTCTGGGGTACCAAGCTGGTGCTCCTGGCTGCTTCCCCTTGCTGAATGCCCCCACCCCCATAGCAAACTGCTTGTTAAGGTGGCACCCTGTGTAGGGGTGCTCTGTGTGTCCATTGACATACATACAGAGCAAGCCTCAGCCCCACCCCCGCTCTCTCCTCACTGGCTGTGATTGTCTCTGAGCCTATGAGGGGGGAGAGAGAGAGCCACTGCTCTCATGCACAATGCTGAATAGCATAGCATGCACCGAAGTAAAGAAACATCCTTCACTTTAAGAGGATTGATCACTCTCCTGCCATGAAGTTTAATGGCATCCCAGTCTTAGTTTGTAAGGTTCAAATATGCAACACTGTACATAAATTAAATTGATGTCTTTTTTCCTCACAAATAGAGCTCTCTTTTAGTGGTATTTGATCACCTCTGGGTTATTTTTTGTGCTATAAATGAAAAAACACTTAATTTGTTTGTTTTTTTTAAAATGTCAAACACTTTTACTTTCTGTCTTTAAAACATCAAATAAAAATGTAAAAAAAAACAAAACAAAAACATAGCGTCTACAAATGGTTTATATACACTGGAATTTTTATATATATATATATATATATATATATATATATATATATATATATATATATATATATAAATTCCAGTGTATATAAACCATTTGTAGACGCTATATTTTTTTATATATATGTGTAATGATGGCGATCAGCGACTTATGGCAGGAGTGCAATATTGTGGTGGACAGCCTGACACTTTGTGGAATATTACAGTGGACAGCCCGACACTGACACTTTGTGGGAACCAGTGACACCAAAACAGTGATCAGTGCTAAAAATATACACTGTCACTGTATTAATGACACTAGCTGGGAAGTGGTTAAACATTTAGGGCGATCAAAGGGTTAATTGTGTGTCTAGCCACTGTTTGTGTGTACAGTGTTCTCTTTTTACTAGGCAATCTGCTAGATTTTATTCCCTGAGTAAAATCTAGCAGATTGCCCTTGACATAACACAGTTCTGCATTTTTTTACACAGTCAGAGCTGTGTTATGTGTCTCCTTGGAGATCAACAGGTACCGGAACTCATCCAATGGACAGCACCTGTTGATGAGCTTCTGCTGTGTCCAATCACAGCAGAAATGGTGCTCTGACAAGACATGCGTGCCCCCCACACAGTAGCAGAAGGCAAAATCACATTTATATACATGATTTTTGCACAGAATGCACCGGGACCCCAAAAGGGAGAAGCAGTCCGCACCGGGACCCTAAAAGGGAGAAGCAGTCTGCACTATGACAGGCACTGATAATCAATGTAGCTTAAATACCAAAATCTGCACTTAACTGTAATTTTGTAAGTTTTGGAATGTCAGCTGTGAAAATACAGTTTGGGTGTTGTGGCTGGGAATTTCAATTTGGCAGGATGGCAACACTGGTGTACAGCCTCATGCACCCAAATGCATAAGGCCCCAGAGTACAGGGTGCACTGTCATTTCATTCTGGTGACACGGTCCCTTTAAGCCGTACACAATCCAATGAGAGCACACACGGTCCAAGCACAAGTTCTCTTCCATAGGCCACACACACCTGCCTGTCCTGCGATACACCCAACATACAGCCCATCCCTCTCGTACTGCAAGCCCCATACCCAGCCCCGTGGCTATCTTCGTCGTCAGCCATGTCTTTTCCCCGCACTTCGTTCCGTCCGGAATATCCCAGTAACCCATGATCTTCCAACAACCAAGGACACCGAACTAGCGACGACCTCACGTCACGACGACCCTAGCGGACGTACGTCAACTTAAGGCGCTCCGCCATATTGGGGAGGGCGTGTGTATCAGGCTGCTGCGTGCGCGGCCATGTTGTGGTTGTCGTTGTTCTTGAAAGCGGTTTTAAATGAAGTAGCTGTCGTTAATGTGCAACTGCACATATGAGGAAATGGGACGAGCCCTTTCACTTCATCCTTTGCGCCCTTTGACTTCATGCTTTGCGCCGTTTCACTTCATCCTTTGCGCCCTTTGACTTCATGCTTTGCGCCCTTTCACTTCATCCTTTGCGCCCTTTCACTTCATGCTTTGCGTCCTTTCACTTCATGCTTTGCGTCCTTTCACTTCATCCTTTGCGCCCTTTCACTTCATCCTGTGCGCCCTTTCACTCCATCCTTTGCGCCCTTTGACTTCATGCTTTGCGCCTTTTCACTTCATCCTTTGCGCCCTTTCACTTCATGCTTTGCGTCCTTTCACTTCATCCTTTGCGCCCTTTCACTTCATCCTGTGCGCCCTTTCACTCCATCCTTTGCGCCCTTTCACTTCATCCTTTGCGCCCCTTTCACTTCATCCTTTTGCGCCCTTTCACTTCATGCTTTGCGCCCTTTCACTTCATCCTTTGCGCCTTTTCACTTCATGCTTTGCGCCCTTTCACTTCATGCTTTGCGCCCTTTCACTTCATCCTTTGCTAAAAATTTTGAATGAAAGTAAATCTAGATAGTATTGAAGCTTACTGGTCCATAGATGTAGCTGCGTTTTTCTTTTTTTCACATTTTTGTTCTTTTTTTTCCTTTTTTTGACCTGTTATACCTGCCAATTGGGGGGGGGAGAGCAGAAAACACGATCAGCTGAGCTGCAGTTTTTCCAACTAAGGTTGAATCATCCTCTTTGTCATAGATTAGGGTGGACGCTGCTCAAACCGATCCCCAGGAGTCAGAGAACGGGATGTGGTAGGATGGCCTTAGCCATCGCTCTGGCCATTCCCTCACGTGACCAAGCCCCCTATGAGCAGGGCGAAACGCATCAGTGAACGTGGCCAGAGTGACGGCTGAGGCCATCCTACCACATGCCGTTCTTCTCTGACTCCTGGGGATGGGTTCCAGTGGTGTCCACCTTCATCTGTACTGCTTAGTGTCTGGAGTTACTTGGGACACTGCTCCCATCTTTTCTTCTTTGCCAGCGGGGTGATCTTCGTCCTTTGTCAGTCTTGAGTGGCGCCAGAAGCACATTCATGATCCTCTTTATCATCTCATACTAGTACATTATGAAATACTTTAGAACAACGTCCTCACCGCTGACAGGGCTTCTATCTTCACCTGGTCTTCCGGGTTCACTGGCTTGAGTCCTTTGAATGGCTGAGCCGTGTTGATGTCACGGTTTGCAGCACAGAGCTCTGAAGGCACGACACGGGTATGCTGTCCCTTCGGAGCGCATGTGCCGGTGACATCATTGCCTGCATCCAGCGTGAATATCTCCAAAATGGCGCACGTTTAGGAGATATTCACTTTCCCTACAGGTACAAGTTCTAAAGCGGAATTTACTACCGCTTTAAGGGGAAAAAAGTTACCTATTGTAAAGGGTGTTAAATGTGTAAATCAGGAGGAGGAAAGGGGGGGGGTGGTATTCAGGTTCTGACCGGGCTTGATTTACAGATTCAGAGAAGGAGAATAAAAATTTATAAAAAAAGTACTGTATATAAAAAACAATACAATACAATAATATAACATGAATACAAAATAAAGCATAAACAAATGTATAAAGAAAATTAAAATATGTATATAATATTATATGTAATATAAAATATATAATAATATAGAAAGATATATAATAAATGTGTAGTTCTCTTTCATGTTCAGTTCATACATTTGTATACACCAGATACTACAGCTAGTGCAGTACATCCGTTAGACATGTGCAGAACAAAAAAAATACCTTTGTTTCAATTTGTTACTTATATAATTTCGTTTCGTTACATTCATTTATTTGTTTTCTGAATTCTTTTTGTTTCATTTTCGAATTTGATTGGATTCGAATTCAACTTGACCGAATTCAAACTGGCATTCAAATTCTAATTTATTTTATTCAAAATTTGAATAAATATTATATTCTTTTTATTATATATTAATATTATATTCTTTTTATTTTATTCAATTTTATGGTTTTTTTCTATTCTATTCTCTTATTTTCTATCCTATTCTTTTCTAGTGTATTCAAATTTTTTCTATTTGAATTTCGGAAGACAAATTCTATTTGATTCTATTCTATCTTTTATTCTGTTCTATTCTTTTCCATTCAATTCTCATCTAGTCTTTTATATTCTATTCTATTCTTTTATTTCCTATGCTATTCTTTTATTGTCTATTATATTCTAACCTATTCTATTCTGTTCTTTTATGTTCTCTTCTAATCTGTTCGTATTCGAATTTGAGTTGAATTCAATTTGAATTTCTTCCAAATTTCATTTTGTTATTTCAGATTTGTTACTAAAGTAATTTGGAAATTTGGAGACATCTGTATGCCCGAATAATGAAAAATTCTGTTCGAATTCAGAACGAAATAAACCTCACATGTCTAACATCCGTCCACTGCAGCTCTCGTACACAGATGAGTTAGTGGGAGGAAATTACTGAAACTGAAGCAAGCAGTATCTAAAGCAGCTGCGCAAAGTAACCTATAAGCTTCTAACTTCAGCATGTTCAATTAAAGGGTAACTCCACTTTTGTTTAGAAAAACATTCCCCTCTGAATGATCAGTGTATATTGCAAAGATTTGAACACACTTTGTTGCAGATTCTTACCTTTTGTTATTCTTAAGAAATAGCTGTTTGACTGTGTCCATGTGCAAAGTGAATAGGAATGGGAGTGATTTTATCATTATCAGTCAGCTGCTACACTTGCAGTATTCTAATGAGGAAAGTGGCAGGGTCTGCATCACTTTAGACACAATTTCCCTTTGGGAGTATCTCACCAAAAATATCATTTTTACTGCAGGGGATACCCAAACATTGATTTTATCTTAGTGCAGACTTCTGGGAAAATCAGTGAGCCAATCAGACAAGCAGGAAATGACATTCATGGGGGGAGTTCTGTACACCATCTGTGTACAGAACGCTTCCAGGTAGCCATGTTGCATTGTTTTTTACAGAAAATTACAGCTCAGCAGATTGAAAAGGAAAGGTCATTTTTAATAACATTCAATCACAATATGACTTGTGTTGCAATTGTATATGCTATATTATTTTTTTCCCCCACAAAGGTGGAGTTACCCTTTAAGCTTTGAAAATTTAAATTAAAAAGGTAGAAGCTGATTGGTTGCCATGTGTTGTTTATGTGCCCCTCCACTGCCCTTGGCCATTCACAGAAGGCTGTGTATTCTGTAAACAACACTGGCTGTTCATTCAGTGACCTTGCTTTTTTTCTACTGCAGTTAAGCAGTACAGTTTGGTCACCGCCCTCTCCTCAGCCTGTAATTGGAAAATGAGGGAGCAGCAAACTGATGAGGTCATTCCTCTACCCTGTCTTCTCAACATGGTTAGCCCATGTGCATGCAGCAGAGCTTGATTTCTACTTTTAATTTTTTTTACTCTATTGCTTTTATGCATTATATGGTGTTTCTTTTTTACCTGCATAGAGTGCAGCTTTAAGCATAATATATCTGAAAACTGATTAACTTGTCACATAATTTATCCTGTTAGCTGTGTAAGGCTCTTATTGGCACATGAATGATCTTTGAACCTGCACTAGCAGCAGGGTAAAGTCTGCTAACTGTGCTGCATACTTAAAGGTAGAAAACCTTAGGGTTCCAGTGGAAAACTGTCAACATGTTGCTCTGAGAATAAGGTAAGAGCTGCTTTTTTCACTTGTCATCAGTATAGAAGGTATACAGTATGTACACAATAAAGAATATTTGTGATTGATTTCCAATATCCTTTCTCTCTTGCATATTTCTTTTCTTTACAAATGTACTCGAGATCAAATTTTAAATCTGTAGTTTCTGGTCATTGTCTGACTACTGCTGTCTGTGTGTTCTATTTATGTAAATTTGCGCAAGTTGCAGTCTCTACATGTTGTTTCAGGTATGTTATTTACTTGAGGGGTAATATAAGATGCACATTAATATTTCCCAAACCTGTCCTGTCAACAGTCCATCTTTGCACATATGTATGAAGTATAGTAATCTCTGTCTTAGCAATGCTCTTTAGCTACCTGTGTGGATAGTCACAAAGCAAAAATCATTGATAGGACTTGAGGACAAGTCTGGGGTGCCCCCATGCACAACTGATATCTGGCCCTAGCTATGTTGCAGCTACAAATTCCCATGTAGCTTGGCACCTGAATGTAACTATTATTTCATTATTCTGCTTCTAGATGTAGTCCTAGCCCCAAATAAACCGCTGGATTTAACTGGTCAAAAATAACTAAATTTACTTATCATCCTAGTAACCTACCTAGGAGGGCGCTACATTGTAAGCTACTGTATGAGTATGGCTTCTTCGGGAGACTTATGAATGCTGAAATATTTATCACTACATGAGAACAACAGCATGTTGTCAGTCAGTAACAATCCAAGGTATATATGCATGTTATAAGGAACAATCAACACATACATTTATACGCACACAATGTGAAGTTAACAACAATATATAAATTGTGAGTCATCTGGAGGGTATATCTTACCAGGGGCAAAGTAAGCACGCAGGACATTGTTAAACAAAAACTGGCAGAAAAACAAAGGTGACTGAATTCACCTTCCACCATCACTGGCTCCCAGTTCAAACCAGGCATTGGATGGCCACAGAAGGAGAAAAGCCCCGTTGACAGCTAAAAATAATGTAAAATGATGATATAAAGACCGCAAACTGGTAAAATACTGAAGATACCTATATTATATAAGAATAGACCCAAACATGACATCAAATACCTATCTAAATTTATGATTCCGATACAGACTAAGGGTGACCTTAAAAGATAATACACTGCTCAAAAAAATTAAAGGAACACTTTGAAAACACATCAGATCTCAAAATATATTGCTGGATATCTATACTTATCATGCTGGATATCTATACTGATATGGACTGGGTAATGTGTTAGGAACATAAGGATGCCCCATCGTTTGATGGAAATGATCAACCTACAGAGGACTAAATTCAAAGACACCCCAAACATCAAAGTGAACACATGATGCAGCAGGCTAGTCCATTTTGCTGAAATTTCATTGCAGCAACTCAAAATGGTACTCAGTAGTTTGTATGGCCCCCACATGCTTGTATACATGCCTGACAATGTCGGGGCATGCTCCTAATGAGACTACAGATATGTCTTGGGGTATTTCCTCCCAGATCTGGACCAGGGCATCACTGAGCTCCTGGACAGTCTGAGGTGCAACCTGGTAGTGTCAGATGAACTGAAACATGATATCCCAGAGGTGTTCAGTTGGATTTAGATCAGGAGAGCATGGGGCCCATTCAATGGTATCAATTCCTTCATTCTCCAGGAACTGCCTGCATACTAGGCACCAGGCATTGTCATGCACCAGGAGGAACCCAGGACCCACTGCACCAGCGTAGGGTCTGACAATGGGTCCAAGCATTTTATCCCGATACCTAATGGCAGTCAGGGTGCTATTTTCTAGCCTGTAGAGGTCTGTGCCTCCCTCCATGGTTATGCCTCTCCAGACCATCACTGATCCACCACCAAAATGGTCATGTTGAATGATGTTACAGGCAGCATAACGTTCACCACGGCTTCTCCAGACCCTTTCACATCTGTCACATGTGATCAGGGTGAACCTGCTCTCATCTGTGAAAAGCACAGGGCACCAGTGGCAGACCTGCCAATTCTGGTGTTCAATGGAAAATGCTGGCCAGTGAGCACAGGGCCCACTAGAGGACGTCGGGCCCTCTGGCCATGCTCATGAAGTCTCTTTCTGATTGTTTGGTCAGAGACATTCACACCACTGGCCTACTGGAGGTCATTTTGTAGGGCTCTAGCAGTGCTCATCCTGTTCCTCCTTGCACAAAGGAGCACATACCAGTCCTGCTGATGGGTTAAGGACCTTCTATGGCCCTGTCCAGCTCTCCAAGAGTAACTGGCTGTCTCCTGGAATCTCCTCCATGCTCTTGAGACTGTGTTGGGAGACACAGCAAACCTTCTGGCAATGGCACGTATTGATGTGCCATCCTGGAGGAGTGGGACTGCCTGTGCAACCTCTGTAGGGTCCAGGTATCAAATCATGCTACCAGTAGTGATACTGACCCTAGCCAAATGCAAAATTAGTGAAAAACAGTCAGAAAAGATGAGTAGAGCAAAAAATGTTAGTGGCCTCCACCTGTAAAACCATTCCTGTTTTGGGGGTCGTCTCGTTGTTGCCCATTTAGTGTTCCTGTTGTTAATTTCATTAACACCAAAGCAGTTGAAACTGATTAACAACTCCCTCTGCTACTTAACTGACCAGATCAATATCCCAGGAGTTTAATTGACTTTATGCTATACTCTCGATGGGTAGTGGCACTCAAATCAGTTATATTGGTAGAGTTTAGAGGGTTAATACATATCGATAATTGTACCAATGGCTTAAATTTGTTTCATTAGGCAACCATTTATATGATGTGTGTGCTTACATGGGAGGGGGTATGTCTAAAACCAGGGCAAAGGATGTTTCATAATTATAATTATTAAATTTATTCAATACAAGGGATACATACAGGGGAGGGGCTTGCTGCCATCATGACACTTGTAATCCTTTGATGATGTTTGGTAACTATACATTGGAGAAAAAAACATAGATGCGATTTCCGCTTGCATATTGTCTGGAACCACCATTGGTATAGCACCAATTACATGTGAGTGCAATACTGGGAGTCTTGTTTTTATGGTAAATAAAGATTTTTTACGGATAAAACACTATATATGGCAATTTCTCTCTCTATATGTATGGCTGAGGAAGAATGAAGTGTGGGATGAAGGAAGTATTAGGAAGCAATGTATAACCATTTGAGAAGTGGAATCAGCTGACACGCTGAGGAATCATTATATTAGTCCTTTGAGAGAGGACGCAAGCATTATATGACCTCACTTTATGGTTTGACTACGATACCCCCAATAAGATTAGGAAAAACACATAGTTAACACCAAACTCCAGATTTGCTTTTGGCATGGAAAGAGGTTAGAAGAGCTCTAAGTTGGAGCTGAATTTTGCAAACTGAATGTACCTGTGTTTTGGAGTTTCTAGGACACCCGTAAAACAAATTAAGAGACAAAAAAATGTGCATAGCCACCTTGTGTTTTTTGATCAGTGGGATTCTGCATGTTGACTGTAGTCAGGCATAGGAAACAAGCAGGAAAACACTTAAGTGTGGATGGAGGCTTAAAAATATAGATATGTGGTTGTGCCCACCATTCAAACACACAGTGTAAATCATATTTTCCACTTGAAAAGTTCCTTTCTGTTAGATTAAAGTGGAACTACATTGCATCCAAGCACCACAAACCCAAAACGCTGTATCATTTACCCCATCCATCCATACCTCCATGCTTTATTTTGCTGAGAAATCATTTTAAACCCCACCCCAACATTTCTGGCTTTGGCCATTTTAGTAAGGGCAGATGATTCATGTAGCATTTACTTCCTGGAATCCATCTTGCCTTAACTCAGGTACATAGGCAGGAGGGTGTGCTTAGCTGAGAAAACCCCTCCTCCCCTTCTGAAGACTCCTGGGATGTATGACATAATTTGCCTAGGCCTGGAAACCAGGGGGAAAAAAAAAGGTAAAACAAATAAATATACTTTCCTATCTGTTTACTAATGCTAGCAACTTAAGGACTAACTAGTTAATTGTGAGAGTGAAGTTCAGCTGTAAGTATTTATTCATTTTCTGCCATGTTGTGGATGTTCTTCAGACTTGTTTATATATAAAACCATTGTGATTTTGAGTACTAGAATACCAATACGTTATTACCACTAATCTCAGAATCAAAGTCTTTGTATCTCATGCTGAGCACACAAGAGTGTATGAACTCTTACTGAAAAAAGACTGAGGTGGGTCCCACCAGTTGAATAAATGTTGGCTTCTTCCCTGGATAATGGCGTTGAGTAGGAAGGATTGCTCGTGCCTTGTGGCCCCTTTTAGACATTTGTCCTAGGTGGACAGTGAGTTTTTCATTTTCTTTAAAGCCCATTCATCCTCATAAAAACAGATGGCCCTGCAAAAAAGCTTGCAACAACAATCTATTTGTACTTTATTTTTTTTTATCTAGCCCTATTACAGGCAACTTCTACTACAATAATTCAGGCTTATGAGAGCCTGTATTTGGGCTGGGTTCACACTGTTGCACTGCCTTAACACATGCACATTAACGTGCACTACACAAGGACAGCCCAGTTTGAATGGGTTGTCTAACTCACCAAAATGCACCAGAAAAGTGCTAATTTTTGTAATGCACCAGAAAAAGTGCTAATTTTTGTAATGCAGGACCTGCCAATGCACAGTAGGAAATGTCCATGAGCAAGATGGGTTGGGGTCATTCTGAATTAATAAGCACTGTATTGCTCTAAGATTATGAACGGGGCCTCAGGGTGAACATTGTCTGCAGCATCTGCACCCGATGCCTATTGTGAATCGTGATTTTCAGTTTATCGTTTTTCTGCATGACATAGTGACTAGGAAATGTATATTGTACTAGGATGCTACAGTTTTTGGGGTAAGCGGCGTCATGCAGGACGTGGTGGTCCGGGGGATTCATCCTCCGCGCACATCACGTCAGGCATCATACCGCTGAGCGAATGTATTTATTTCTGAATGTATTTATCGTATGCTTGGAACTGTATTGCAATGTGGTGCGCTGCGTCGCAGTACAGGGTGAGATGTACCCCGATTACACGTAACATGTTGTTTTTGATGCTTCTGCAATAAAAGTATCTTTTCAATCAAAAAATCTGTCCACAATAATGTTAAAGTGGTTCTAAAGGCTGAAGGCTTTATTTACCTTATTGCATTGTCTGCATTAAGGTAAAAAACCTTCAATGCTCCTCCTCAGCCCCTCCTTATGCTTACCTGCGGCCAATCTTGATCTAGCAATGTGCACAAGAGCAGTAGCTCTCTTCCTCCTCATTGGCTCAAGCTTCTGTCAATCACTACCAGTGAGGAGGGAGCGGAAGGTGGGGCCTTGCTGCACTGTGTGTGTCAATGGACACACAGAACAGGCTCAAGAGTGAGCCTGCATGAATGCCTCCAGAGCAAGCAGCCTACTATGGGGGCACTCAGCAGAAGGAAGGAGACAGAAGCATCGGTGGGGGACCCGAGAAGAGGAGGATTGGAGCTGTTGTGTGCATAACTATGGTACAGGGCAGGTAATAACATGTTTAAGAAAAAAAATCACTTTAAAGGCTTGCTTAGGCACTCACTTCTTCAGACCATGGCAGTGTTACCTATGCTGTGTTTAAGCAGCAGTTCAATTTATCTCTACATTTTCCTGCCTTCTCTCCTTTAGGAGAGCATTCACCCATAAGTAGGAATATAGTACACTGCTCAAAAAAATTAAAGGAACACTTTTTAATCAAAGTATAACATCAAGTTAATTAAACTCCTGGGATATTGATCTGGTCAGTTAAGTAGCAGAGGGGGTTGTTAATCAGTTTCAGCTGCTTTGGTGTTAATGAAATTAACAACAGGTGCACTAGATGGGCAACCAAGAGATGATCCCAAAACAGGAATGGTTTTACAGGTGGAGGCCACTAACATTGTTTCCTACTCATCTTTTCTGACTGTTTTTCACTAATTTTGCATTTGGCTAGGGTCAGTGTCACTACTGGTAGCATGAGGCAATACCTAGAGGCTGCAGAGGCAGTCCAACTCCTCCAGCACGGCCCATCAATACATGCCAGGTTGCTGTGTCTCCCAGCACAGTCTCAAGAGCATGGAGGAGATTCCAGGAGACAGCTGGACAGGGCCATAGAAGGTCCTTAACCCATCAGCAGGACTGGTATCTGCTCCTTTGTGCAAGGAGGATCAGGATGAGCACTGCCAGAGCCCTACAAAATGACCTCCAGCAGACCACTGGTGTGAATGTCTCTGACCAATCAAAAAGAGACTTCATGAGGGGGGCCTGAGGACCTGACATCCTCTAGTGGGCCCTGTGCTCACTGCCCGGCACCATAGAGCTCAATTGGCATTTGCCATTGAACTCCAGAATTGGCAGGTCCGCCACTGGTGCCCTGTGCTTTTCACAGATGAGAGCAGGTTCACCCTGAGCACATGTGAGAGACGTGAAAGGGTCTGGAGAAGCCTTGAAGAACATTATGCTGCCTGTAACATCATTCAACATGACCGTTTTGGTGGCGAATCAGTGATGGTCTAGGGAGGCATATCCATGGAGGGAGGCACAGACCTCTTCAGGCTAGACCATGGCATCCTGACTGCCATTAGGTATCGGGATGAAATCCTTGGACCCATTGTCAGACCCTACACTGGTGCAGTGGGTCCTGGGTTCCTCCTGGTGCACCACAATGCCCGGCCTCCTGTGGCAAGAGTATGCAGGCAGTACCTGGAGGATGAAGGAATTGATACCATTGAATGGTCCCCACACTCACCTGACCTAAAACCAATAGAACACGTCTTGGATATTATGTTTTGGTCCATCCAATGCCACCAGGTTGCACCTCAGACTGTCCAGGAGCTCAGAGATGCCCTGGTACAGATCTGGGATGAAATACCCCAGAACACCATCCATTCTCATTAGGAGAATGCCGCAACATTGTCAGGCATGCATACAAGCGTGTAGGGGCCACACCAACTACTGAGTACCATTTTGAGTTGCTGCAATGAAATTTCAGCAAAATGGACTAGCCTGCTGCATAATTTTTTTCACATTGATTTTCAGGGTGTCTTTGAATTCAGTTCTCTGTAGGTTCATAATTTTAATTTCCATCAAACGATGGGACATTCTTATGTTCCCGACACATTACCCAGACCATATCAGTACAGATATCCAGCATGATATTTTCCTCCATTGAGATCTGATGTGTTTTCAATGTTCCTTTAATTTATTTGAGCAGTGTATATAAAGCCTGTTGCAGCTCTAAGGACAAGTAGAATGGAAGCTAATCGTGTGCAGATCAAGCAAAGATTTTACCATCAGAGTCCTCAGGAGATACAGAAAACCTTGATGGTTTAACTCTTCAGTAACAGTGACCCCTTAAAACACAGGCACCAAACACTTCAGCAAGCATTTGTGTGGCTGGTTCCATTTGTCTCAATACACTCTTTTAGGCTAGATGCCCTGTGCACAGAGCGAAAATCTGGACATACATTTATCAGTTCTTAATTATATTAGCAATTGATCAGGGGAAGAAAGTGATTATTTGACAGAACACCAACACTTAACATCTTCTTTAGATTTACCAAGAACCATACAACTCTCTAAATAAAGCATTCAATTTATATCCAATCAAGTGGCCTCTTACACTACATGTCTGCAGGCAAAGGAGATTGTCACATTGTGATATGTCCATGGTCAGCTTTATTGATCAGTGAACCAGTATTGCTTTAAATATGATCTTTTGGTGGATGAGGTTGCTTGATTAACCCCTTCATGCTGACCTTTGCAAATATGCAGCCCCACTGGACTGGGCTTTTTTCCGCGGGGCCACATATTTACGTACTTGTCTTTGTGCTAGGAGCACAGTGACCAGGGTCTCACCGAGAGCCTTGGGTCCCGTGGTAATGATCAAACTCCCAAATCCGGGTCACCTGATCGCTGTGATAGCTTCTGCTTGGCTGTCACTGTGATCACTGTGAAGCCTGCCCCCATGTTCTCTCTCTCTAAAGGGAGGAGAGAGATACATTATACAGTGCCTTGATAAAGTATTCATACCTCTTTAAATTTCCCATTTTGTCATGTTACAACCAAAGGTGTAAATTTATTTTATTTTGATTTTATGTGATAGACTAACACAAAGTGGCACATAATTGTGAAGTGGATGGAAAATAAGTGGTTTTCAAAATTTTTTACAAATAAATAACTGAAAAGTGTGGTGTGCATTTGTGTTCAGCCCCCTTTACTCTGATACCCCTAACTAAAACCTAGTTGAACCAATTGCTTTCAGAAACCACCTAATTAGTAAATAGAGTCCACCTGCGTGCAATTTAATCTCAGTATAAATGCAGCTGTTCTGTGAAGCCCTCAGAGGTTTGTTAGAGAACATTAGTAAACAAACAGCATCATAAAGGCCAAGGAACACACCAGAGAGGTCAGGGATAAAGTTGTGGAGAAGTTTAGAGCAGGGTTAGGTTATAAAAAAAATATCCCAAGCTTTACACATCTCACAGAGCACTGTTCAATCCGTAATCAGAAAATGGAAAGAATATGGCACAACTGCAAACCTACCAAGACATGGAAGTCCACCTATACTGACAGGCTGGGCAAGGAGAGCATTAATCAGAGAAGCAGCCAAGAGGTCCATGGTAACTCTGGAGGAGCTGCAGAGATCCACAGCTCAGGTGGGAGAATCTGTCCACAGGTCAACTATTAGTCATGCATTTCACAAATCTGCTCTTTATGGAAGAGTGGCAAGAAGAAAGCCATAAGAAGTCCTGTTTGCAGTTTGCAAGAAGCCATGTGAGGGACACAGAACATGTGGTGCTCTGGTCAGATGAGAGCAAAATTAAACGTTTTGGCCTAAAAGCAAAGCACTATGTGTGGCAGAAAACTAACACTGCCCATCACCCTGAACACACCATCCCCACCATGAAACGTGGTGGCAGCATCATGTCGGGATGCTTTTCTTCAGCAGGGACAGGGAACCTGCTGAGAGTTGATGGGAAGATGGATGGAGCCAAATACAAGGCAATCTTAGGCTTCATGTACACGAGCAGATGCTAAACTCGAGTTTATGAGCTTTTGGCATTTTTTTGCCAAAGCTCCTAAACTCAACTCCATAAAAGCCTATGTGTCCATGTACACATAGGCATTTAGCAGAGTTTAGGAGCTGCCGTGTTTAGGTGAGGTTAAACCTCTCTCTCTCTCCTCGACATGGAAGAATCGCGTTTTGACCGCCGACCAAGGGAAACCGCAAAGCGCATAAAAATCGCAGTCCCCTTTGTAAGTTATAAAAGATCATTTCAGTGTTATCATTTATGGTAATTCGCTTAGCCATTCACTTCCGCTTCTAATGTTAAACTGTTTTTAGTAGACAGTTGAGATGCCATTGTAGGTAAATATGAAATATTGCAAAAAATATATTTTATTTTCAGCTCTAGGTTTCTTTTTGCATATATACTTTCCTGTGCTTAGCTACCCTGTTAAAAAAAAGCCTGCTGCTCCCAGAGGTCAATAGCTCAAATTTAAACACACAACCGCGTGAGTCAAAACAGTGACTCCTTCCTCTCCATGCCTGTTCCGGAAGATTATGAAGTTTTAAACATGAGAGAATGGGTCTGAAGGCAAACAGCTTCTGTTGTGTTCTCACTTTAGGGAAACCCATGATATAAAATAACATTTTATATAAAATAGTGTTAAAAAAAAAAAAAAAAAAGTTTAAAAACCATTAAACAATTTTAACATATCCCAAACATTAGATTTTTCAATTATTTATTAGTTTCCCCCCCCCCCAAAAAAAAAACCACACAAACAGAACACTTGTGTGTAAAACATATATAATGTAAATATTTATTATATTCTTATAAAGCCCTGATAGTTCCCTTGTAGATACTGTATACAATTAGCACAGTGAAGAAATACCATTTTCTTCATAACACACTGGTTTGCTTGATAATAGTGCTTTTAGAGAAAAAACAATTAGAAAATATTATTTTGACAAACAGAATTGTAATAAAACAGAATGCAACTACAATTAGAACCACCACGATGTAAATTAATTGGAAAACAAGCAAAACGCTTAAAAGGAAAACCTATAGTCTTCATTTTTTTAACAGAAGTAATTCTGATCAGTTTTATGTATGTTAACACACTCTTTCTGTATTCCCATTAAGTGACAATCCCCCTTCTTGCCCCCATGGTAGTAGTCATTTATTTTTGAAGGGTTACATCCTTTATCAGTCATTAATTTCTATCTACCCCATAGTGAAGATCTCCCTTTACCTCCTGTTCAAGTACCAGTGGTTATCAGGAGAAGTAATAGGGGAAATCATTCTACAGCAAATATAGGACCCTTTAATACTTTTTTTTTCCCAATAATACATTTTTATTGAATGAAAATGGCAAGAGCATATATGGTTGCAGGGCCCTTTAATACTTACGTGTGAGCAGTAATGCAAATTTTGTTTCCACCATATTGCACATTTTAAAACACATTTATATGCATTTTTATATCTTTTTTTTTTGGTTAATGAATTTTGCAAGCTGTGGGAGAAACATCCAGTGCATAGATTTTGTATGGTGCAGATGCATGTTCCTTTTTTTGTGCATTTACTATTCATTTCACTGTGACTGCTTAACATTTGTAAATACATAAAAAATGCTGTATTTAAAAAATGGACTATACTGCAGCACTTAGCTGTGCACTGGCCACATAGGAATAAACGGAAATGCAGCTTAAAATGCATGTGTGTGAATGGACGGATACAAGTTTTAGTCCGTATACATCCTATCCAAAACAAACGAACGTTCTGTATAGTTCTACAGCCAGATTACTGTGTCAGAGAATGCATGAAAAATATGAAATCAACATCAAAAACAACTTTCAGCTAAATGTTACAGTTATAGCAAAATCTGCACTATCTGAAAGTTCTTTTTTTTTGTTGCCAAGTAAAACAAACAAACAATCGGGTCAGAATTGTGCCAAGGGTTACAAATACTCACCAAGGCAAAATAAAATAAAACCATTTTCTACAAAAGCTATATTTTCCCATGGCAGCACCCATTACTGGGAAGCTTAGGTTCAAGACCGCTTTCACACTGATCCGGTGCGCTTCTCCTGCAGCGCAGCATACCCACGGTTTTTGTGCAGGTTAGCTTCTCTTTGCCATAGGTTTATATTATGTCCTGTGATTTTGGCACACTTTCTGAAAGTGCACCAATAGTCCTGTATGCAGGAGTTTTGGTGCCCTTTCCGACAGTGCACCAAAACCACAGGTATACTGCACTGCACCCACGCTGCAGAAAAAGTGCATCGGATCAATGTGAAAGGGGCTCAACTTGGACACCAACAGCGCCCCCAATGAGCATGCCCACCATAGGGCCTTTGTACTTAATTTCTGCTTTCATTGGAATCACTGATAGTTCACAACTGTCAAGGATATTTGCTAATAACTTCACAGGCTTGTAGAAGAGTAAACACAAAAGAACATCCATAAAAAAATTCCCATTTTACTTTACACTACAGGTTCCCTTTAAAACCTTGTTTACCTATGTCTCAGAATGTTCTGTGAAGGTGTGGTTGAATGCCAGTTTAAGTATTTCTTAATGAAACACAAAGAAAAGTGACACAAGGCAGGGCCTTGGGTTATCTTTGGTGTGGTGAAGCACATAGGCAGGCACAAGTAAGAAAAGATTAGTTGAAATGACCATATGCAGTTCCAACCTCCTAGAATTTTGAACCTGAGCTGACAAGCACTGCCTTAGACTAGAAACACAGAAGAATATTTTTTTCATAAAATTTTAAAGTTTGTGGAGGTTAGAATTTGTGTGTTAAAGCAGTAGTTACCTACTGCAAGAAGGGGGAAAAAAAAAGCACATTATGGCAGACTTGCTTTAAAAAAAAAAAAAAAAAAAAAAAAAACATGCACTTTTTTTGCTGGTAAAAAAAATGTGTTTTTCTCATTTCCTTATTCTGGAGCCTCTAAAGCAGTGATCTCCAAACTGAGGCCAGATGCAGCCCTTAGCTAGCCTTTATCTGGCCCTTGGGGACTTTTCCTCCCAATGATATGAGGCACTGTTCCTCCCACTAGCACCCATGATGGGGCACAATTCTTCCACTGATACCAGTGATGGGCCACTATTCTTCCCACTGACACCAACAGTGTGGAATAATTCCTGCCACTGACACTATTCCTCCCAGTAGTATCATTGATGGGGCACTATTCCTTCCACTGACAACAATGGGGCACTATTCCTCCCACTGACACAAACAATGGGACACTATTCCTCCCACTGACAGAAATAATGGGGCACTATTCCTCCCAGTAGTATCATTGATGGGGCACTATTCCTCCCACTGACACAAACAATGGAGCACTATTCCTCCCAGTAATATCATTGATGGGGCACTATTCCTCCCAGTAGTATCATTGATGGGGCACTATTCCTCCCACTGACACAAACAATGGAGCACTATTCCTCCCAGTAATATCATTGATGGGGCACTATTCCTCCCAGTAGTATCATTGATGGGGCACTATTCCTCCCACTGACACAAACAATGGAACACTATTCCTTCTACGGATACCAGTGATGGGGCATAATTTCTGCCACTAAGACCAATTATGGGGCACTATTCCTCTCACTAGTATCAATGACAGGGCACTATTCCTCCTTCTGACACCAACAATGGGACACCATTCTTTCACTGATACCAATGGTGGGCAATATTCCTCCCACTAATACCAATGACAGGGCACTATTATTCCTCCTACTGAACACCAACCATGAAGTCATATTCATTCTCACGGATGCTAGGCCCAGGACATTTTCTACCCCCACTGGTCACAATCCAGCCCCCCTGAATTCTGAAGGACCGTAAACTGGCCCTTTGTTAGAAAAGTTTGGAGACCCCTGCTCTAAAGCATTGTACGTGCAAGCAGATACACTGACAGCCTCCGGCGGTCCGCTACCACCACTGTCAGTGGTCAGTGCTTCCTTCCGAGTTGGTGGGCCCCAGCCATTTGAATGGCTGTGCCATGATAACATCAACCTTCTTTCTTTTTTGCATGTTGAAGAACACACTAAAGTGAAACATTGGTAATACATACAGTGCAAGTAATTCCATTTAGAATATGAACTATCAACCCCAAATTAAAGCTGCACTGGTTTTAAAAAATATAATTCTATTCCTGTTGGAAGGTGGCTATGTTCGTTCTGTTGGTCTCAATGTACATAGGAATGTAAGTCACTTTTTCTTGCTCACCCCTGATATGGAATGGGGATTATGGGATGTGTAGTGTGCATGTAGCAGTGCACATGACCACAACTAAAGTACACTGCTTGTTCCAAAAAAATGGAAGGGAGGTGGAGAAGAAGAGATTCAAAAGCACATGGAAGACATTAGGAGACAGAGCGCAGTAAGAAACTATTTCTTGAAAAATAGATTAAAGGGCTATTAAGTAGTGGTTGTGTTTAGATTATTTTTTGGAAAACAGGTAAATTGTGTCACTTTAATAAAGGGAGTTCATGCCCAATATTTACACCTTTTTAACATATATATGTAGATTTATATAGCAGCAGTTATTTCAAAGAATCCAACAACAGGAGATAGAAGATTTCTATCCATGAAACTATTATAATACATGACCAATAACTAAAAAGCAATTTAAGTTCATGTTACAAAATGCTGCTGTTGACCTACATTATCCAATCATGAGCAAGCAAAAATACTGTTTTTCTATTTTCCTTACTTATGATTGGGCATTCTTTGCATAGTGAATTTTCACCACATTCATTAAAGTGAAAGTAAACCCAATTTTGTACCTTTTACCTACAGGTAAGCCTTCAATAAGGCTTACCTGTAGGTACTGTAAATATCTCCTAATTGTGCACCAGTGTACTGTCCTTGAGAGAGCCGTGCTGTGGCCAGAACTCCAGCACGCATATCGTGACAACATCGCAGCTCAGCCAGATGACCGCAGCCTGCGAACGCAGAAGGTAAAGATAGAAGCCTCGGGGAGCTGCGACAGCGCTCTGCTGGAGGGCCTCATTTTCAAGTAAGTCTTTCATAATGTGCTAGCATGCGATGCATATTAGCACATTATGCTCTTAACTTGCAGGGAGGAGATATTTTAGATTTTTTGGGGGAGTTTACTACCACTTTAAAGTGGTTGTAAAAACTAAAGTTTTTTTACCTTCATGCATTCTATACATGAAGGTAATAATCCTTCTGTGTGCAGCAGTGTCCCAAGCCCCCTCAATACTTACCTGAGCCTCATCGTGATCCATTGATGTGAATGACAGCCTCGGCTATCCTGGATCTCTGCCTCCTCATTGACTGAGACAGCAAGTAGAAGCCATTGGCTCCCACTGCTATCAATCACAGTCAGCCAATGAGGAGACGGGAGTGGGGCCAAGCCACAGCTCCATGTGTGAATGGACACACACAAAGCAGGGGGTGCCCCCATAGTAAGCGGTTTGCTGTGGGGGCACCCAACAGGAGGGAAGGGCCAGGAGAGCCTGTGGACTCAAGAATAGGAGGATCCAGGCTGCGCTGTGCAAAATCACTGCACACAGTAGGTAAGTATAGACATGTTTAAAAAAAAAAAAAAAAAAAAGAACCTTTAGAATCGCTTTAAGCTAACAGAAAATTCCATTGCAACGTGAACAGCCTATTGGCCTTTATTGAATCCATTCCGCTGTGCAAAACTTGGCTAGGTTGTGCTTATCCTGCAGCTAACAGAAACCATAACTCCAGTACACTCAGGTAAAAATAGCCATTAGGAAAGTAAATGCATTAGTCAGTTTACTATATCACTAAACTATTGGGAAAGGCCAGCTGTACAGTAATAGAAACCTCTTTAATTTTACATCTAGACTGTAAATTATTAGTAGTTTTCCATTCCGGGTTCACAGAAATAGAGAGGAAGCAGGTCAATGGAAAACACTTAATTTCCCAAACGTGACAAGTAATATTCATTATGGCCCCAAATGCCTGAATTTCTCCCATTAGATCTCTGAGGCATGAAAGGGTCTAGTGCATCTCTAGATAACTTTCGGGTCTACCAGTGGGGTTATCAGCCCACATGCTTGTAAGAGGTTCACTGAAGTTCTCTTGACAGTACCTAGATTTCTGCAACTGGAGCTTGTAACCTGTGGATAGTTTGTGTTTCTTTTATATAATTCACCAGCTGTCATCATTTCACCATGTATTTTACGCATGGTAAAAAGGTGTCAAATTATAAGTTAAAAAAAAAAAAAAAATAAGGAACCTTGATTTTTATTAAAAAATATAAAATGCGTTTCTAAGTAAGTGCATCTATAGCCATAACCTCTGTCCTCCGATTCACGTGCTCCATGCACACTGGATAATGTTACCTGTGTAAAGTCACATTAAAAACGTGAGTTTTTCAGCGTTTAACCGCATTTGCGGTTTTTATTTTTTTTTTACCAAAAAAGAAAAAAAAAAAAATATGTTTTTGGGTCAAAAAAAAAAAAAAAGTCCAAAAACCCTGGTTTGCCACGATTTACCACGTTTGTCAGTGTTAGACTGTTTTTACAGCTAAAAAACTCCTCTAGAAACCCACTAGTACTGGGGGTTTTTTTCCAGCCAAATAAATGTTGATTACAGTCTGTGTGTGCATGGACACATAGGAAAACATGCTGGGGGGTTTACTGGCTGTAGAGAAAAAAAAAAAAAAAATGTCAAAAGCCAAAAAACAGCAGCTGTAAAAAAAAGTCTAGTGTGCATGAGGACTGTAAAATTGTGCATTCCTCTTCACTTTCCTCCACAGTGGCAATAGTTCACAAAATAAATATTTTGGCTAGAGATAAACTTTAAGGCCCAGTTATATGGGTTGCCATTCATGTTAAACAGCAAGGCAACACTTGAAGTGTGTTACAAATATTGGGACTTGTCCCATTTTCTGGCCATTTTGGCTCATTGGCAGCCCATTATTTTTAAAGGTTGCCTTTAAACAAAGCATATTAACACCTGATATAATACGTTAAAACACACAGCAAAAATGTAAAAGAAGTTAAAAGTTTTCAGTCTGCACCAGATATGTATAGGTATGCAGTTATAAAAAAAATTATATAAATGCTAATGCCTGTTTATCTTAAACAGACCTCCAAACCATTATATTTTCCCTTTAATTGCTGTCTGTGCACCAGCACATTGGGGGTTCCCATCAGTTCATGTCTCACTGACTTTATCAATGAGATAGGAAGTTATGCTAGGTTCACACCTATGCAATTCGCGTTTGATCCGTTTCTGCAGTGCGTTTTGCGCATGCGTTTGACGCATTTTGAATTTTTTTTTGTTGTTACTAGGCAGATTTAAAAACACATCAAAAACGCGACAAAAACACACCACATGCTTTTCTGCAGCGTTTCCATTAGTGTCTACAGAACCAAAAACTCAGCTTTTTTCATTTAAAAAAAGTCCCTGACTGTTTACAAAAAAACGCACCAGGTGAAAAACGCAGAGATGTGAACCTGTCCCATCAGAAATTATGTTAAAATGTATTGTAGTGCATTTCTGCAAAACGCTGCGGAAAACGCATAGGTGTTAACCTAGGCTAAGGGGAAATATCTTTAACAAGAATCCAATAGCAATAAAACCTTCTTTTTTTTTTTTTTAAAACAGAAAGAACTAGCGCCTCTAGTGGCTTTTTTTTGTTGTCACCACACTGGAGATTTCCCCTTCCCAAAACACTGGTAGCAGAGGTCAGGAAGTGAGTGTGAATCTCCCCAACAGAGGTTCCCAACCTCCTCCACACTGTCCAAAATTTAAAAAAGGCTTGAGTTACATTTAAAAATACAAATAAACTATTTATCTCAGACAGTCGTTCCAAAAAGTGTTCTGTCTGTATCAGAGTCTTCAAGGTCTTCCTCACTCTGAAGGTAGTCTACAGCATTTAAAAGACCATTGCTTCTCTCAACTTCCAGGGCAGGCAAACAAGGCATTCCTTCTGCTTCAGCCATGAGAGAAACCAAAGTTTCCAAGAGTGGTCGCCTTTGACATATCTGAGCTAGAAGCCTGCTATGATGTCGGACTCGCTCCAGCTCCCTGTCCTTATCCTTAATGGTTGCTGCTACTCTTTGCGTTTCTTCTTCAGAATGTATCAGCCTCTTCCGTAGTTCAGCCAACTCCCTGTTAAAATGTGGAAACCATAACATCAATAATATGCATTATATTGTATACAGCTCAAAACAAGAAAAATAAAGTTATTCACACAGAAAAATCTGCCTATTTAAAGTTCACTCTCCTAAAACGGAGTCCGAACACTAGAAAATGTGTACACAGCACTCCAATTTTATGGCATCAGAAACATCAAGAGCACCCAAACTAAACCTTTTTAAACACACTCCTACTGCGTCAAATCTTGTCTATGGGGGAATGATGTGCACTTAGGCACACCCTCCTACCTGAAGCCTCCTGGGATATGTCACAGGAGGCTACAGGACCAGTCCCACATGACCATACAATCTTGCACATGCACAGTAGGGAGCCAACTGTGTTTCATCAGGAAGTCACAGCCTGCTCCCATATACAAGAAGGTGACACCAGGAACCCACAGCAGTAAGAACAACTTCCCTGGACACCACTGGACATCAGGCACTAGTAAGTACCTGATTTTTAAAAGGATAAATTCGCCTTAAATTGAAAAAAAATACATTTATTATTTTTCTCTTATGAGCCTGTAAATCATTGCACCCACAATCAGCAGATGTCATGCTCTTTCAAATTGTCAGGGTAGCTGTCTGCCTGTACCTCAAATACAATCAGGCAGTTACTGAATGAAAGGAAGCTCAATGGACTTTGAGAGAGCTCATCAGCGTCCTCACAACTCTTTGAGAGTTACAAGCCATCAGCCGCAAACACTGATGGTGCTTGTAAGCATTTATTCACAGAACACAGAACAAACAGAATGGCTATGCTCTTTTCAAATTCTGACAGTGGGTACGGGGAGAAGATCCATTGCCTGCTGTCACAGGGAGAGGGGATTGGGAGGAGAGCTGCAGGAGCGGGAATGGTTACATGTTCCAACCCCAAAACAGGTTGAACATGTAACATGTTTCCAAAAGGTGAACTTATGCTTTTGTAGCTGCTGACCTTTAATTAATAAAAAAAATAAAAAGACTGAAGATCCTGATGACCAGGATGTAGTAGGAATCATTGATCATTATGTTTGTATCAACCATGCAGTCCCAATTAAACATAAGAGAGATTAAACTTATCTGGGCCCACAATATTTGCATTACTGTACCCTAACAAGCAACTGCTTGTATATTAATATTCTCTAGCAAGCATCCTGTGAAAGAACACCTTATTAAAGCATAACTATAAGCAGCTAAACACACAGTTGAGATTCACTCCTCTCTACTGGATTGCATACCCAAGATGGCCAAGTCCCAGCCCTCAATTTTCTGTTTGCAATTAAAAGCACACCTATAATTTTGAATAATTTTCTTTTAGGTTACCCCCGCCCCCAAACACCTCCTGAAGTCTTTTATTCACCTATCCACGTTTGTCAAACCCATGCTGTGTGACCGAAGGGCAACTACACGGCCCCCATTGCAACCTCTCCCAGTCAGTGCAAAAGGTCTTCAGACCTGCTGTCAAGCCAGACTTCCTGGGTCTGACGGGGTCCCTCCAACAGTGTGACTGGTCCTGCAACGCCTCCTCTCTAAGGTGTGCCTAGCCGTGGTCACACTCCCGTCTCCTCTATAGTGCAGAGTTAACAGCCCTGCATTCTACATGATTATGTTGAGGGACTACCCACAAATAGAGGCATCTGGGAGAAGAGGAAAGTGCTAGAGCCTACCAGGCAGGGGGTCAGGGTAAGCAGTACATCCCTTTTCTCTAGGGGCACTGCAAAAGGTAGATTTTGTCAACTGCTGCAAACAGCATTTTGGTGGATTGGTAACAAAGATGAGCCAAATATGTATAATCCATCACTTTTTTTTTTTTTTTTTTTTTAACTCCCTAGAGGACCCAGTGCATACAGCACTTGGTAGTGTTCCGATCTGTCCCTTATTTTCTATGGAGGAAAGAGATAGATTTGCAAGTCACAGCTCTGGTCTCTGGCAGAAGGGTTTAGTCTGGAGACCAGTACTGCTCTTCATTAAAAAAAAAAAATTATATATATATATATCATACAGCCTGTGGAACGGTTTGTCTATCTATGCTGCTTTTACACATACAAAACCTGGTCAATGGTGTTGCAGCACTGTGTGAACTTTCAGTTTTATAAATAAGCGATCATCCAAGTTGGGATGTGGTATGACTGATGTGAATGAAATATATATATGTAAAGCAATGCGTAAATTGACGGCGCTATATAAGTAGCGGAAATAAAATTAAAAAAATTAAAATATATACCACACCAGCCCATCATTGCTGATTGACAATTCATAAAAGTGAAAGTTCATGTAGCTCTCTGGTATGCATGTGGTGTATATAGGCAGCTTCTGATAGACACACATAGAGCCACAGCTCTGAGTGATCTGTCACTGTAATGAATGGATCAGCACTGCTCGTTCATAAAATTGACAAACAATTCAGTTTAGAAAAGGGGCGAGACTTTGTTCTGGCTATACCTCCTCCCACAGGAACGGCCCTTAATTTGGGATTGAAAAGGGGGTGGAGTAAAAGCCAACATATAGGAGGTGTGTTATGGGGATAACAGGGCCACTTGTCAAATAAAAAAAAAAAAAAGGGAAGAAGGATCAAGGACATTTAGTAAATTATAAAAGATTTTTTTAAATTTGCCTTTTTAATTACATTTTTGATAGTTGCATTAGGTACAATTTACACCATCTATGCCTCAATTGTCACCCAGATTCTTCACAAGAGCCAGGCCACACAATACCAGAGCAAGCTGCATGTTAAATGTCTAGTTAGTAAAACTTTGCATCTTCTACAATAACCGCTTGATTTTCCTATGACAAACACTCTTTATATCTCTATAGGCAGATGATTTGTGTTGGCAATTGATAAGTGGTCTAAAAAAAAAAAGAAATTTCCAGCTGGCCAGACCTCCCACACCCAGCTGAAAACAATACTGCATTATTTGCAGTGACTTGTGATATCCAAGTATCATGTAAAGATGAATCAAGAAGGGAATTGGACACTAAAACTTTTTAATAAAGCCTAGCACACACGATAAGAATATCAGACAATAAATTGTCAGTTGTTTTGCATGCTAGTCTCACATCAAAAACAAATAGGTTACTAAAGTTAAAAAAATTAACTTAAGACAGAATACAACTTCAGAAGTGATGTAATGTATTGTATGCTTTCATTTCCAAGCATGCGTGGTCTTGGTCACTTGATTTTGTTTGTTAAAAAAATACTATACTACTTACACAAAATTCATAGGTTCTTACGAGAAAAATGTTTGTGCTTGTCCCTTCAGATATTTTTGTGATAGTCTTTCGAAAGCTGTGTACTAATGATCAGATTATTGGACGATCGCTCCTAAAGTGTTTTTTTTTTTTTTTTTTCTCATAGTGTGCATTAGGCATAATCCTGTGTTCATACTTGTGCGATGCAGTATATTGCATGGGATTCGCACAGGAACTGCACCCCATTCCTGTGCAAATCACATGCAATTTGTGTGCGGTGTGATCGGAGCCATACATTATGTATGGCTCTAATCGCACCGCACCAAAAAAGTGCAGGACCCTTTTTTGGGTCCACACTAGAATCGGATCACGTAGGTATTCACACCTATCCGATTCTGCACATCGCACCGCATTTTGCGGAGCACTTTTGGGGGCGGGGGGGGGGGTTGTTAACTTAACATACACACCCTCAGCGGTTGGCATGAACAGGGTGCAATTCTGATGCGGTGCAGAATTCTCACTGAAAACGCTGCAAATTCCGCACAGCATCAATGTGAACCAGGGCTAAGGGTTGAATTTGATAGTGTGCGACAGGCTAAAGTAGTCAACAGCATTAAAATGAACCAGAGATTTACACAGAATGGTGCATTCACAGGCACTCAGGAAAGTATCCAAGGTGACAGGAAAGTCCGTAAGGAAATATGTATATTGTTTGAAACCCTAAAAGTGCCCTGTGTCCCATAAGTACATCAAATATGCTCATAAAGAAAAGTACGAAGGTTTTAATACCTGCACCTAAATTTTTCCTTGTCAGTTTGTGAAGATTCACATGGAGAAGTATATGGTCTTTTTCGCGGTTTGGTAAAATGTGTGGCACAGCAACACCACATTAATGGATTAATGGGCAGTGCTCATCCGAAGAGAAGGCAGATATCAGAAGTCGTCAGACTTGCCAGAAAGCCCTAATATGTTTTGGCGTCCAATTCCATGGAACACCTAGCGATGAAAGAAATTATGCAGCTGCTGCCCTGTGAACAAGTCAGTCATGGATTTGGAATGAAAGGCAAGGTGGGTGTCTTTTTTCTCTTTCTGCTGAATGAATTTCTAAATCATCATTGCAACAGACTAATGCAGGCCATAGATGGGGAGAAAAATGGCAGATTTTCAGCCGATTAACGAACTATCGGTCGGTCTAAAAAACTTACCTGACCACCAATTATTACGAAAATCGGCCGATTAATGAGTAACCTATAACGGGAAATGATGTCATTTTGTGGCCTTTGTGATCCTTTTTCGGAAAACGATCGTTCGTTTTTGACCATCAATGAGGATAAAGTCGGGCGTTTTTCGAAAATTTTCCAACATCACCGATAATCTGAAAGTCCAAAATACACGAAAAACGGCCGACAAAATCGTCCACTAACGATAAGATAATCGGCCGGTTTTATTTTCAGACGAAAAATCGGCCGTTTTTCTCCCCATCTATGGCCTGCATTAGGCTTTATTCACATGGATAGGGCCTGCAAATTCCTGCAGCATGAATCGATGGATTTTTGTGGCAGGAATCAAAGGTGGTTGAGGACAGCTGTGGGTGGGAAACCTGGGCAATGCTGTCTGTCGCTGTTAGCATGTAATCACTGGTTATGCGATTAGATGCAATTAGAGACAGATGATCATCACTGGATGCAAACGGTCTTTATCTAGGGACTGGATGTACAATTACATACAAACAGCAAAAATAAACACACAAAAAAAAAAAAAAACCTGTTTATACTCAGGTTATGACCTCTGTCATTGGCTCTTGTCAGAGTCACATGATAAGGAGCCTACCTTGCTGGCTCCCAATCAGCAGCCTTGACCAAGACCTGATGGCGGCAGCTCTGTTAGTGTGTTGGGAGCACATAGTGAGTGTGTTCTTAGCACACAACCTCCTGCTGCTGTGGACACATATGTGTGGTGGCTGGGCGGATTGCTGCCACATATAGTATCAACTGTCATCTTGGTATGTCCTAACTTTACTTTTTTTCCGGTCTTCTGTACTAAACAGGATTAACCATCTTTGTCTCCACAGTACATTGGGTACAGTGTAAACTGCATTATGTAAAATCATTATACAGAAAAAAAAAAAAAAAAAAAGGAGAAGAGAGCACACTAGAACAAAGTAAAAGAAAAATAAATAACATGTGCATAACAAAAAAGGACCAACAGATTGTGTGCATAATGGGCCAGCAATTATGACCTGCTCTGGTTTTACCTACAGTGTTTCTTTATTATTTAAAATGGAACTCCAGACACAGACAACCTTATAAATTATTACCTCTAGGCAGGGGTGTTAACAGAGCGGATTGCTTTTACTTATATTTATACATTTGTATGTGCCCGATACTACAGTCAGTTCAATACTTCTGGCACTGCAGCTCTCACACAGAGAAGTGAGCACCTTGTATTCCATGAGCCATTCAACTTTTTTACACCTTCAGATTTATACCATCCTGTGTAGAGTTCCTGTGCATGGGATTAAAACTCTGTTGAAGCAGTGACATCATTAACACCAGCTATGTTCTTCTTCAGGCGGACTGGGCTGGACCTTCTATGCTGGGTGTCTTCAACCCGTGCCCCACAAGCCACATGCAGCCCAAGATGGTTGTGAAAAAGTGTCCTAACACAAAATTGTAAACTTATTTTAAAATGTTCATTTTTTTGAAGGGGGGGGGGGGGATTTTTTCTAAAAATGGCTGAAGAAAAATTTGACAGTGTCTGTTTACTGGACTTTTATAAGTTCACCTTCCCAAAGAAAAAATGTCCCACTCTTCACAATTACGCCTTATTCATATAATCCTTTTTCGGCAGCATCTATATTTGTGAGCAACTAATTTCAGGGATATAGCACACAAAAGGGCAAAATTAGAACCAAACTATCTGATGAGCACCTTAGGAATTCATTGAGAATTGCTACTACATCCATTGAACCAGATATTGATGTGTTAGTACAGCCGTTCTTAACCTCTTCAAACACAGAGGAACCCTTGAAATGACTTTGGTCTCGGGGAACCCCTGCTAAACATTACTGTATCGACAGCTGATGATACATTTGTGTGATGGCCAGTGGGAAGAATGTTCCTTACACTTGTGGTCATTGAGAAGAATTACCCCCTTCTAGATTGCTAAAAATATTAATGGTTTCAGCGGGAACCTGTCTGGGAGGCGGATATTGCTCGTTGCTCAATGGACCCCTAGCAACCTTTGTAGGAACCCTAGTTGAGAAACCGTCTTAGTATATTAAAAACAGTGTCAAATAGCACACTAGTCTTATGTTGCATTCTTTTACTTTTATAATGAAAAATATTGAAAAAAAAAAAATGCAGTTTTATTTTATTACTCAGATAGGTACATTCTCCATATCAGTGATCGTTAACTTGTTATCTGCCCGACTTTTTCTCTGCTCATCAGCCATCCTTATAGTGCATTTTATGTACGTCCCAAGACTATTCCTCTTCTTCCAATATGGCTGTTCTACATTGGACTATAAGTTGAAAGGCTAATGTGTTTCTCGCCCGATAATAATCAAACTGTTCATACTGTGCATATGTGACAAAACAGATGTCCATTGAACAATTTATTGCTTGAAAATCAGTCATTACATGATGGCAATATTGTTTTCTCTCACAACCGTGTGTTCATTATTCAGAAATACGTTCAAATGATTTTTTGACTAGTGTGGCTAGCATTAGTAACACTTGAAGTGAAGCAGATCACACAGGGACTCTTCCCCTTAAAGTGGAACTAAACCCTTCTCACCTTTACAACAAAGGAAGCGGCCAGCTTAGCCTCTGCTCTGCAGGTGCCGTGGTGCTTCACAAATGATCAGCTATGATGACAACCATTTGATGGCTTGACAGTTAGTTGAAAGCAAACATAAGCGCACTAGCAACTGTTTTCACCAGAGGCATTCCTGGAATGTAATGGTTTTTGGAAACAGCCTGCTTTCACACTGTTTTGGGCAGGCTAACTGCGCTTCGCTATAGTTATATTGCGTTCTGTGTGTTTGGTGCTTTTTGAAAGCATACCAAAGATGCAGCATGCAGGATTTTTGGTGCACTTTCAGAAAGCGCAAACACACGAGACATAATATACAGTTAGGTCCATATATATTTGGACACAGGCACAATTTTAGCTTTTTTCAGGTATTTACCAAAACATATTCAAGCTATAGTTATATAATGGATATGGGCTAAAAGTTCACACTCTCAGGTTTAATTTGAGGGTATGTACATCCAACTTGGAGGAAGGGTTTAGGAATTACAACTTAAGAGTAGCTATCCCCCCTTTTTCAAAGGGACCAAAAGTAATTGGAGAATTGAACCAAAAGCTGTTTAACCCTAGGTTCACATCTGTGCGGGTGGTGCTGCTGCGGATCCGCACAAAAATCCGTGCAGCCGCACAGAGAAATGCGGACCCACGAGCGGGTGCCATTAGTTTTAATGGCACGCCACCCGCACTGGAAAACGCAACTGTACTGGGAACCGAGGTTCACGGGCTGCGTTTTAAAAAGAAGTGCAGGGACTTCTTCCCTGCGTGTCACAGGCATGGGAGTCCACTCAAATGAATGGGCTCTTGTGGCCATGCAAAACGTGGCCCGCACATTTGTGAACCAGGGGTTATGGCCAGGTGTGGGCTGCTCCTTTGTTATTTCTTCATTGATTAGGCAGGTAAAAGGTCTGGAGTTGATTCTAAGTGTAGTATTATCATTTGGAATCTATTGATGTGAACCTACATCATGCGTTCAAAGGAGCTGTCCATGCAAGTGAAACAAGCCATTGTAAGGCTTCGAAAATGAAATAAATCCATCAGAGAGATAGCAGCAACATTAGGAATGGCAGTAGGAGAAAGAAGAATGCACTGGTGAGCTCAGCAACATAAAAAGGCATGGATGTCCATGGAAGACAACAGTGTTGGATGATCACAGGATCCTCTCTGATAAAGAAAAACCCATTCACAACATCCAGACAAGTGAAGGACACTCTCCAGGAGGTGGGCGTATCATTGTCAGTCTACAATCAAGAGAAGACTTCACAAAAGCAAATACAGAGGGATCACCACAAGGTGCAAACCATTCATAAGCCTGAAGAAAAGAAAAGCCAGATTAGACTTTGCCAAAACAAATCTAAAAAAGCCAGACCAGTTCTGAAAAAGCATTCTTTGGATGGATCAAACTAAGAATAATCTGTACCAGAATGACAGGAAGAAAAAAGTGTGGAGAAGGCTTGGAACAGCTCATGATCTGAAGCATACAATGTCATCTGTAAAACATGGCGGAGGCAGTGTGATGGCATGGGCATGCATGACTTCCAGTGGCACTGGCTCATTGGTGTTTATTGATGATGTGACAGAAGACAGAAGCAGCCGGATGAATTCTGCAGTGTTTACAGATATACGGTCAGCCCAAAATCAGCCAAATGCAGCAAAGTTGATTGGATGGCACTTCACAGTTCAGATGGACAATGATCCAAAACACACTGCAAAAGCAACCAGGAACTTTTGAAGAAAAAGAAGTGGAATATTCTGCAATGCCTGAGTCAATCACCTGATTTCAACCCAATTGAGCATGCATTTTACTTGCTGAAGGCAAAACTAAAGACAGAAAGACCCACAAACAAAGAACAACTGCAATTAGAGCCTGGCAAAGCATCAGAAAGGAGGAAACCCAGGGTTGCAGACTTGAGGAAGTCATTGCCAGTAAGGGATTCTCAATAAAATATTAAAAATGAACATTTTATGATTTTTTTTTTTGTCCAATTACATTTTAGCCCCTGAAATGGAGGAACTGTGCATATAAACTGTTACAGTTCTTAAAATTTGTACTTGATATTTATGTTCAACCCCTTGAATTAAAGCTGAAAGTCTGCACTTTAACTTTATTTGGATTGTTTCATTTTATTTTATTCTGGTGCCATACAGAGCCAATAGTATGAAAATTGTGCCTGTGTCCAAATCTATATGGACCTAACTGGATCTGGTTAGCATCATTTTCCCATAAAGTTACAAACACAAGTAAGCTGCGCTGCAGGAAAAACGCTCTGTGGCAGTGTGAAAGCAGGCTTAAATCAGTGAATTCAAGTGGAACCAAACTCACAGATACACTCGCCTCCTCATTGTGGCAAATTGGCAGTTACATTTCTCACTGGCTGCCATCATCTCCCCAGCCACCTCCAGGTGCTGGGTTTTGTGGGTTTTCTTCATTGGCTGGTTGGGGTATGATGTCAACCCTGCACATGTGCATGGGAGTCAGTCATTCCTGGCACAGTTAGAGTGTGCCTGGAATGCATGCTCAGCTGCACATGCAAACTTTAAAGCAGAAACAAATGTAATTTTTATTTATTTATTGGCCAGAAGGCAGGTTTTATTGTAGAAGAGAGTGAGTGCCTACATTAAAATGAACCTGCTTTCCTGTTTGCAATCCTCTGCAGAATGTAAACAGCGCTGTGCAGGTGCTGATCCATATACATTTCCAGCACAGTGCCAGTATGGCGGGATGAATGACTCCAATGCATGTGCAGAGAGATGTAATCCCACATCAACCAATCAAGATGGCCAAAGAACAACATCAGGAAGAAGCCGGAATGAAGATGCTGGTGCTGAGGAGGGACCTCGTGGGTGTTGGATTGTTGGAGCAGAGCTAGGTATTGTTGCCTTTAGTTCCACTTTAAAAGAGATGTATGGACTTTATAAATAAATAAATAAAAACATTTATACTCACCTAGGTGGATGAATCAATCCGATGCTGCATCTGTGCTCCGCTGGCTCTACACAAAGAACTGAGTGATCAAAGACCACAATCGCTCAGTTCTCCCCTCCACTTTGAGCAGAGAGCTGTGACTGTCAGTCTCCAGCTCTCTGCTGTACCCCTCCAGTGCTTACTGGAGTGCTGGGCTGTGGAGCAGGCTGGAGAGGCTGGCTCAGGCTCTTGGCAGATCACTGAGAGGCTGAGCCAGGTGCCGACCCAGGCTTCTCGGTGGATCCCAATCATAATGGTCAGGATCTTTTCAGACACTGGAATTGCACAGTGACACCAGCCAACAGCAGATTTTAGCCCACTGTTGGCTAAAAATGGGTCACAGGAGTGCAGAACAAACTGCACTCCTCTGATCTGAAAGCTTTGGCTGTACTTCTCTAGTACTTCCCCTTAATCGTGTGATCTACACATACACCCACAATCCCTGGAATTCATAAAGACTAGTTTGGGCAGATTTTGTGAAAGTGTCTCTCATGCTTTCCAAAAGTGGTGAAGAATGTGCCAAATTCATGTACCTGTCTAGCATTTGTATCTGAATTTGGCTCATGCGGTATCACTTTTAGAATGAGCATGAGACACTCACAAAATCTGCCTGTGGCAATTTCTCTCTCTGTTTGCCAAGAGTTGGTCTTAATTAGTGCCACTTTTACATTTCGTGCATTCAACGTAACAAGTAAAAGTGCCGTATTTTAGAACTGCCTGAATTTTGTGCACGAGTCAGTCAAAACCAGAAGTGTTGCTAATGTTTCATGAATTTGGTGCAGTAAATTAACAATAGGGAATAATGCCATAAAAGTGGCACAGCAGATTCATTAAATTTTCCTCAATATTTATAAAAGGACAAATACGTATTGGTCTCTTTTACACAGACGGTTCAGTCAGGTACACTTGTCAGTTTTTCAGGTGGCCCTGATTGGAAGGTCTGTGTTAGTCTATGGGTGGTCAGATGTAAAAGTCCATCTGGGTCCTTTTCTGTTTATTTGGACCTAATGCGGAGGTAAATCAAATGTGCACAGATGCTAGTCTATTTACATTTGACCACCCATAGAACTAATATGGATCCCCAAAGCGCTGATATTTACATGCGAAAAAAAATGAAGACACAAAAGCTACATCTGTTCTGCTTCCATTCATCAAATGATCGGTTTGCTGATTAGACTAGACCAGTGTTTCTCAACTCCAGTCCTCATGGACCCCCAACAGGTCATGTTTTCAGGATTTCCATTATTTTGCACAGGTGATTTGATCAGTTTCACTGCCTTAGTAATTAGCTGTTTCATCTGAGGGAAATCCTGAAAACATGACCTGTTGGGGGTCCATGAGGACTGGAGTTGAGAAACACTGGACTAGACACAGCCAGTGTGAAAGGGTCATTCTATTTCTAATCATGGGCCTAAACAGACACAGACTTACACTGACAGTATGCATTCGCATTCCTTTTGAAATTCATTACTGTCCATTTTACATTGGTAAAAAGAAAATGAAAAATGTATAAAAAAGGGACAATAAATAATGTAGATCCCAGCCCAGATTTTCGCAAGTTGCCTGGAACCAGTAAGAGGGTGCAGAGAAATCCTGATGGGGGATTTTTCACTCCAAAGTGTTACTAAACCCAGGACCCTGTATTCACTATATCCAGGGTTGCCACCTCATTCCTTTAAAACTGAACACATATTAATTACACAGGTTCTGTGGGTAATTAAACTCACTGAGTGCCTTATCTGCATTAAATTAACCTCAGAATCAGTGTAATTAATATGTATTCAATTTTAAAGGGATGAGGTGGCAACCTTAGATATAGTGAATGCAGGGTCCTGGGTTTAGTAACACTTTGGAATGAAAAATCCTCCATCAGGATTTTGCTGCACCTTCTTACTGGTTCCTGGCAACTTGGAAAACTGTACTGTGGCAACCCAAACTGTATCTGGTCTCCCACAGAACATGGAAATGCAATTATTTTAGTAAATATAGGACTGCTAAATACCTTTTCTCATCAGCAGTATATAGCAGCCTTGTGACTTCTATCAGTGTCCAGCTGAGCACTGATTAATCTTGTAGGAGGAGTTTTCATTCTCCTCTGACTCCCCTATGAGGATGCATGACCCCTGACCATCTGTCTGGACAGTGTACCAGTGTGCCCTGTGGCAATCACATTAACCCTCCCCCCCCCAAAAAAGCAAAAAACACCTCTCTAGCACTACACAAACTGAGCATGTGCAGAGTGTCTCCTAGGGCTTTGTACCATCAGCAGATGGATTGGTGACTGTGGAAGAAGGGGAGGATCAGAGAAGAAAGGATCAAACAGCCTTTTTATGCAATGCGGAGTATTAACCCCTTATGGTTCCACAGTGAGTATAACAAGCATGCTTTACTGCATATACAGACTGATTTTACTGTTGTCGGTTTAGTAACACTTTAACCTCTTGGCGCCGGCCGAACGCAAATGTGAGGCCTCCCGGCGTCAGGGCCTAGACATTGAGCGGCCGCACATTTGCGTTCTATTAAAAAAAAACATATGTGCTGAGAGCACGCACCCTGCGCGCTCCCAGCACACATGTCCGGTACTCACGGAAAGATCCCGATCTCCTCTTTCGATTGGGACATTTCCCGCTCATGTGACCGCCGTGTCACAGCAGTCACATGACCATAAGCCCCGCCTCCCAGCTTCTGAAACCCTTAAAGGGCCGGGAGGCACTGGCACCAAGGGGTTAATGGCTGTGAACAGCGACTTATAGTGGGACTGTGATGGTGTGGCGCGCACACTGGTGCTAACAGACACTGGCTGGGAGGGACACTGACTGACGTCCCTAGTGACACGAATACTGCAATCAGATATAATACTGTACAATGTACTAATGACACCAGCTAGCAAGGGTTTAACATCTAGGGGCAATCAAGGGGTTAATAATGTACAAATTATTGTCCATACATTGGAAGACCTAGTCATGGCACCACCTGTCTGGAGTTTGCATGTTCTCCCTGTGCGAGTTTCTGCCGGTTTCCTTCACACTCCAAAAAGACATGCTGGCAGGTTAACTGGCTCCTGTCTAAATTAGCCTTAGTATGTATGAATGTAAGTTAGGGACCTAAGATTGTGCACCCCTTGAGGGCTAGTTCACACTAGATGCAGTCCAGTGCGCTTTTTTCCTGCATCAAAAATGCATGCACAGGGTTTTCCGTGTATTCCAATAGCCCTAGTTCACACCAGTGCAGTCAGTTTTCTGTGCAGAAGAAAAAAAAAAAAAAGGGAAGTAGAACATGCTGCTTTTTTTCTGCACTGAACCATACTGGAACATAGCAAACTGCATCAATACTGCACAGGAACTGCATGTGGTGTGAACTGTAGACAAAAATTTACCTGGAGTGCGTTTTTGTAGAGTGAACTGGCCATAAAGCTAGGTTCACATCTTCGTGTTCTTGCGGTCTGTATCTGGAGTGCGTTTTTGTAGTGTGAACTGGCCCTAAGGCTAGGTTCAAATCTTCGCGTTCTTGCGGTCTGTATCTGGAGTGCGTTTTTGTAGTGTGAACTGGCCCTAAGGCTAGGTTCACATCTTTGCGTTCTTGCGGTCTGTATCTGGAGTGCGTTTTTGTAGTGTGAACTGGCCCTAAGGCTAGGTTCACATCTCCGCGTTCTTGCGGTCTGTATCTGGAGTGTGTTTTGTAGTGTGAACTGGCCCTAAGGCTAGGTTCACATCTCCACGTTCTTGTGGTCTGTATCTGGAGTGTGTTTTGTAGTGTGAACTGGCCCTAAGGCTAGGTTCACATCTCCACGTTCTTGAGGTCTGTATCTGGAGTGTGTTTTGTAGTGTGAACTAGCCCTAAGGCTAGGTTCACATCTTCACGTTCTTGTGGTCTGTATCTGGAGTGTGAACTGGCCCTAAGGCTAGGTTCACATCATTGTGTTCTTGTGGTCTGTATCTGGGGTGTGTTTTGTAGTGTGAACTGGCCCTAAGGCTAGGTTCATATCTTCGTGTTCTTGCGGTCCGCGTTTTGCGTGGGCACAATAGCCCATTCATTTGAATGGACTCCCATGCCCATGACACACAGGAAAGAAGTCCCTGCACTTCTTCGGAAACCGCAGCCTACACGGGAACCGAGGTTCTCAGTATGGTTGCGATTTCCAGTGCAGGCAGCATGCCATTATAATGAATGGCACCCACCCATGGGTCTGCATTCCTCTGCGGGTGCACGGATTTTTGTGTGGATCCGCAGCGGCACCACCCGCACAGATGTGAACCAGGGGTAAAGCGTTAGGGACTGATGTGACTGTACTATATATATATATATATATGTGTGTGTGTGTGTGTGTAAATTGACGGCGCTATATAACTACCTGTAATAAATATGCAGAACCACCATATGGCCACCACAGATGATGTAACCTACCTGTCTTTGGTATCCACGATCTCCTTTAAAAGCGCTTGGTAATGCTCGTCTTTGCGGATAAGGCTCTCCGCCTGTTCCCGTATCGTGCCTTCAAGCTCGGCCACTCGCCGGTGTAGCGCTGCCAGGTGAGCGTTGGCTTCTTTAATTTGGATGCTGCTTAAAGCAGACATGGACGCAACCTAGGGACCTTTAACAAGGATTTTCAGGACAAAGACGTACGTTTGCTCAAATGACCTTTTGCTTTATCACAACTGTGTCCAGCCACCAGCAAAGAGCTCACCATAATAAGAGACTTCCCAGCTCCTCCCTAGGTGGTGTGAGAGCAGCAAAGTGCAGCATATGTTGGGTGGAAATGTCTGTGTGGGGAAGCAGGAAGTCACCTCTGCTAGATATTACTAGCTTGTGATAAAGGCACCAGGCATAGGTCCTTACAAGCCCAGGGGAAGCTCTGTGGTCAGGCTGGTTAATGACATCAGAGAAGGAAATGAGTTCATTGAGTGGAGAAAGTTCCTAGCTCTGGAGAAGTCTTGAATGAGAACTGAGGCTGGAAATGGAGCTGCACAGCCAAGTTCAGGATTCAGGCGGTGCAGACACACAGGTTACAGAAGAGCTCAATGAAGCGGAAATGCAGCTCCTCATTCACAAAGTAAACAGGCGACAAACTTCACACTCACTTTCCCCAGCTGGCCATGCAGGAAGCGTCCTTGTGCACAGCGATGATTGGCCGAGTAGCAGGAGGCGGGCTCAAGCTGCTCATTGGTTCGGCTGCTGCTGAGCCAGCTTGTGATAAGCTGCAGACTAACGGTGGGTTAACTCTATCCTGTCCAGTCTCCAGGCTCAAATGAAAATCGGAACCTCTTGTCCTATTACGTCCAGTTAGCAGCCGTCTTCTAGTCAGAGCGTTTACAGAAGCTTCCAGCACATATGTGCTGTTATGGTATATCAACAGTTTACAAGTGCAGATTCTGAGGTACAATTGGACGCTTTGGGTCCCATAGGCTTGAACAGGAACACCTTGTTTCCTTTGGCGAAAACAAAAATGTCTTGAGTCCCTGTTCACACTTGAATGTTTCAGAAACGCACGCTGAAATGCATGTTCCTTGAACACACTGCAAACTGCAGCACACTTAGGCAGGCCATAGACGGGGCGAAAACCGGCGTTTTAAAAAAAAAAAAAAACGAAAAATCGGTCGTTCAATCGGCCGACGTTACCACCGTTGGTAAGGAAAAATCGGCTGATTTTTGTCCCGTCTACGGCCGGCAAATATAATAGCGGAGTCCCTGCTGAAAGCTTTGCTATTATATTTGACATTTAAAAGTATAGCAAAGTTGCAACATTGTATCTATTTGTATCCATTTTGGATACAGATGTTTCTATTCAGATACAAATAGATACAATGTTGCAACTTTGCTATACTTCGCCGCTATTATATTTGACATTTAACAGCTTGCCGCCCGGCCACTGTATATATACGTGTGCAGGGCAGCACTCAGGCGCAAAACCACGTTTTAAAACGGGTTCCGCGCTCCCGACGTTTTTGCTGGCAGGGGGCGCGCGTGTGCGCTCCCGCCGACCCGCGGGTGACACCATTCGATCCCGGAGGGATCAATCATTAGATTTCAGCCAGTGATGTCTAGCTGAAATCAGATGATCGGTCCCTGTCCTATCCTGTCCTGTGTTGAAGTTTATACAGGACAGGATATGATGTCATTCTCTGCCTGGACACATTCCGTTCCAGACAGAGAAGAAGAAACAGTAAAAGTGAGTAAAACACTACACAATTACAGTTAGAACACTCTAGGTCACATTTAACCCCCTGATCGCCTCCCCCCCCAGTTAACCCCTTCACTGCCCTGTCACTAGTGTCACTGATCAGTGAATCAATTTTTACTGATCACTGTATCAGTGTCGCTGGCGACTTCCGATAGTGTTAGCGCCCCTCCCAGATAACGCCAGTTTGCCCGCCAGTACACCAGTAATCCCGTTTAACCCCTTGATCGCCCCCCCCCCAGTTAACCCCTTCACTGCCCTGTCACCAGTGTCACTGATCAGTGAACCGATTTTTACTGATCACTGTATCAGTGTCGCTGGCGACTTCCGATAGGGTTAGCGCCCCTCCCAGATACCGCCAGTTTGCCCGCTAGTACACCAGTAATCCCATTTAACCCCTTAATCTCTCTCCCCCCCCCAGTTAACCCCTTCACTGCCCTGTCACCAGTGTCACTGATCAGTGAACCGATTTTTACTGATCACTGTATCAGTGTCACTGGTGACTTCCGATAGTGTTAGCGCCCCTCCCATATAGCGCCAGTTTGCCCGCTAATGCACGGGATTTTTTTTTACCAAAAACATGTAGCAGAATACATTTTGGCTTAAATTTATGACTAACTTTGAGTTTACGATATATTTTTTATAGCTGAAAGTAGAAAATATTGTTTTTTTTTCAAAATTTTTGTGTTTTTTTGTTTATAGCGCAAAAAATAAAAAGCGCACAGATAAAATACCATCAAAAGAAAGCTCTATTTGTGTGAAAAAAAGGACGTAAATTTTGTTTGGGTACAGCATTGCATGACCGCGCAATTATCATTTGAATTAGTGCAGTGCCAAACAGCAAAAAAAGGCCTGGTCATTAAGGGGGGTAAATCCTCAGGAGCTCAAGTGGTTAAAAGTATTGCGGTTGCAACATTGTATCTATTTGTATCCAAATAGAAACATCTGTATCCAAAATGGATACAAATAGATACAGATGTTCTTCTTTTTCTTTGTCTTCATCTTCTTTTTCTTTTCCTTCTTGCAGGTCACGGCTAATGCGCATTTTTTTTAATTGGTAAAAAGATCGGCCAATTTGCCCATCATTGCCATGAAAATCAGCCGATCAACAAAATCGGACTTTTTTTTTCCAAAATGACCGATTAAAAAAATGTTTCAAAATCCCGAAAAACGGCCGACAAATTCACCCACTAACGATCCGAAAATCAGCCGATTATTCTTTTGGACGAATTTTTGGCCGATTTTCGACCCATCTATGGCCTGCCTAAGGCGCCCTTTCTCAGAGGAAGACAAATCAGGTCCGCCTGTGCATTTTTCACACGGTCGGACCATACATTATTCTCTATGGCAGGGGTCGGCAACTGCGGCCCTCTAGCTGTTGGTGAACTGCAAGTCCCATCATGCCTCTGCCTTTGGGAATCATGCTTGTAACTGTCAGTTTTGCAATGCGTCATGGGACTTGTAGTTCTACAACAACTGGAGGGCCACAGTTGCCCACCCCTGCTCTATGGGGAAGACGGATGTAAATGAACATGTGACTGTTTACACCCACCTGCATCCGATCCACTAAAAACAGATAGGGGAGCCATTCCCCATCCATCTAACGCAGTGGTCTCCAAACTCCAGATGTGGCCCTTTGCTTGCTTTTATCTGGCCCATGGGGCACTATTTCATCCACTGATATCAACAATGGGGCAAAATTCCCTCCTGCTGACACCAATGAAAGGGCACAATTTCTCCAAATGACATCAACTATTTGGCCTAATGACACCAGTGAAGGGGTACAATTTATCCCAATGACACTAACTATTGGGCCCAATGACACCAATGAAGGGGCACAATTTATCTCAATGAAACCAACTATTGGGCCCAATGACACCAATGAAGGGGCACAATTTATCCCACTGACACCAATAGTGGGGCACAATTCCTCTCAATGACACAAACAATGGGGCACTATTCTTTCCACTGACCCCAAAGATGGGGCATTTTTTCCCACTGGCGTTGGGGCCTTTTCTACTCCTAGTGTCCCCAGTCTGGCCCCCCTAACAACTGAAGGACAGTAAACTGGCCCTTTGTTTAGAAAGATTGGAGACCCCTGATCTAACGGATCAGATGACAGTCGAATGTACAGTGCTTTGAAAAAGTATTCATACCCCCTTGAAATGTAGCACATTTTGTCGTGTTTCAATCAAAAACATAAATGTATTTTATTGGCATTTTATGTGATAGGCCAACACAAAGTGGCACAAATTTGTGAAGTGGAAGGAAAATGATAAATGGTTTTCAAAATTTTTTACAAATAAATACCCGAAACGTGCGGTGTACATTTGTATTCAGCCCCCTTTACCCTGATACCCCTAACTAAAATCTAGTGGAACCAATTGCCTTCAGAAGTCACCCAATTAGTAAATACAGTCCCCCTGTATGTAAATTAATCTCATTATAAATACAGCTGTTCTGTGAAGCCCTCAGAGGTTTGTTAGAGATGTTCATTAGTGAACAAACAGCATCATGAAGGCCAAGGAACACACCAGACAGGTCAGGGATAAAGTTGTGGAGAAGTTTAAAGCAGTGTTAGGTTATAAAAAATTTCCTAAGCATTGAGCATCGCATGGAGCACTGTTCAATCCATCATCTGAAAATGGAAGGAGTATGGCTCAACTACAAACCTACCAAGACATGGCCATCCACCTAAACTAACAGGCCAGGCAAGGAGAGCATTAATCAGAGAAGCAGCCAAGAGGCCCATGATAACTCTGGAGGAGCTGTAGAGATCCACAGCTCAGGTGGGAAAATCTGTCCACAGGACAACTATTAATCATGCACTCCACAAACCTGGCCTTTATGGAAGAGTGGCAAGAAGAAAGCCATTGTTGAAAGAAAGCCATAAGAAGTCCCGTTTGCAGTTTGCAAGAAGCCATGTGGGGGACACAGAAAATATGTGGAAGAAGGTGCTCTGGTCAGGTGAGACCAAAATTGAACTTTTTGGACTAAAAGCAAACCACTGTGTGGTGGAAAACTAACACTGCACATTACCCTGAACACACCATCCCCAACATGAAACATGGTGGTGGCAGCATCATATTGTGGGCATGCTTTTCTCCAGCAGGGACAGGGAAGCTGGTCAGAGTTGATGGAAAGATGGATGGAGCCAAATACAGGGCAATCTTAGATGAAAACCTGTTAGAATCTGCAAAAGACTTGAGACTGGGGTGGAGGTTCACCTGACAGCAGGACAACGACCCTAAACATACAGCCACAGCTACAACGGATTGGTTTAGATCAAAGCATATTCATGTGTTAGAATGGCCCAGTTAAAATCCAGACCTAAATCCAATTGAGAATCTGTGGCAAGACTTGAAAATTGCTGTTCACAGATGCTCTCCATCCAATCTAACAGAGCTTGAGCTATTTTACATAGAAGAATGGGCAAAAATGTCACTCTCTAGATGTGCAAAGTTGGTAGAGACCTCCTCAAAACGACTTGCAGCTGTAACTGCAGTGAAAGGTGGTTCTACAAAGTATTGACTTGGGGGCTGAATACAAATGCACGCCACACTTTTCACATATTTATTTGTAAAAAGTTTTGAAAACCATTTATCATTTTCCTTCCACTTCACAATTATGTGCCAATTTGTGTTGGTCTATCACATAAAATCACAATAAATAACATTTACGTTTTTGGTTGTAACGTGACAAAATGTGTAAAATATCAAGGGGTATGAGTACATTTTCAAGGCACTGTAAACAAGCAGGGGGTCCACTTGCATTCGACCAGACGACTGCCTCATAGAGAACAGCGGGCTGTGTCCATGTCTGCTCTGCACAGGCGGAGTGAACATTGATCTGTCATCCGCCTGCTCAGTGGGGATCAGTGGACAGATTCCCCTCTGAGCAGGTAGATCCTCTTGGCAGGGTCCACCCATGTGAAAGGGGCCTTAGTGTACATGCACACTGGATGTTAAAAACAACAGCTTCTGATGTTTGTTTTTGGCAGGAAAAAACATGATTGTTGCTGGGAAACTTGTGTATCTCGCATCAAACGCTTGGGAATTTATTCATGTAATTGGCCAGAATAAATCATTTATTCTGGCCATTGTAATGAAAAAACACACAAACACGCCTAACGTTAACATACATTTACACAAGTTTTGGCTGGGTTTGATGGTTCTGTCAAAACACTCCTCTCCTGAACGTGATTCTTCTGCTTTACTGCCTCTCAGCTCCGCTGCTCCTAAACTCTAGTAAAAGCCTATGTGTGCATGGACACATAGGGGTTTATTTACTAAAGCTGGAGAGTCCAAAATCAGACTCCCTTCTGCATAGAAACCAATCAGCTTCTAACCTCAGCTTGTTCAATGAAGCTTTGGCAATGAAACCTGGAAGCTGATTGGTTTCTATGCAGAAGGGAGTCTGATTTTGGACTCTCCAGCTTTAGTAAATAAACCCCATAGGGTCAGTTCACACAAAAAAAAAAAACACACTCCGGATGCATTCTAGATATGTTTTGATTACAGTTCTCACCACATTCAGTTCCGGTGCAGTTTAGGGCTATTTCACACTGAATGCAGTCCAGTACATTTTTTTCTGCATCAAAAATGCATGCACAGTGTTTTCCATGTATTCCAATGGCCCTAGTTCACACCAGTGCCCTCAGTTCTAGTCAGTTTTCAGTGCATAAAAAAAGTAGAACATGCTGCATTTTTTCTGTACAGAACTGTACTGGAACATAGCAAACTACATCAAAACTGCAGCGAAACAGAGTGTGGTGTGAACTGTAAGCAAAAATGTATCCAGAATGCATCTGGAATGCATTTTTGTGGTGTGAACTGGCCCTTATTGAGTTGAGTGTAGGGATTTTGGTGCAAAAATGTCAAAAGCTCCTAAACGTGTGTTTAGGAGCAGCAGTGTGCATGAGGCCTTATTTATGGCATCCCAAACGCACCTAGCAGATGCGTGTTTTGCTGTGCAACAAGCGCACAGTTATAACATGTATGAGGATCACCACCCAAAACAGGTGCAGGAGCTTCTTTGTTGCCTGCAATTATGTTTTGCTTATAATAATGATAATATAATAAACAAGAACATTTACTTGATGAACAACCTCATCAGCAGCAAAGAGTAGCGAGAGAAGACCAGAAGTTGCCAATGATCCAGGAGTGTTGCAGGGATTAAGTAAGATCTGGGTCACCCTTGTGCATCCCGAGGCAAGCACTGATATGGCACATTAAGTGTGATATGGAAATTAGCGGATGTGATGCATTGCACTAACTGAGAGCTGCATGAAGTGGCATGGTTAAAGCCCAACTCTCGGATTACAAAAAAGCCTACCCTTGCATGCTCGTTAACTCTAGAGGTAGTGGAATAAAGAACAATACCTTACTCTTTGTTCCAGCAGGCTCCCTCCATCTGTGCAACTGGTCCCCCCCCCCTCTTCTTTAACCACTTGAGCCCCCCCTCAAAGTTTTTCTCCCTTCATGACTAGAAAATGTTGTGCTACTTGAAGTGGCAGTTGCTTAGTCATGCAACACTGTACGCAAAAGAAGTTTATATAATTTTTTTTCACACAAATAGAGCATTCTTTTGGTGGCAATTGATCACCACTGGGGTTTTTATTTTTTATTACATAAAAAAAGACCAAATATTTTGAAAATAACAACAATATTTTATACTTTCTGTTATAAAAAATATCCAATCAAAAAATCAAATTTCTTCAAGCATGTAGGCCAAAATGTATTCTGCTACATCTTTGGTCAAAAAAAAAAATCCCCAAAGTGTATATTAATTGCTTTGTGTGAAACCTATAGCGTCTACAAACTATGGTGTATATATACTGGAATTTACGCAGCTATGATGCTATACTGGTAACAGTGGTGATCAGTGATAGTGTGGAAGGCAATCTGGCGCTAACAGACACTGGCTGGGAGGGACACTAACTGATTAACTGACACTGACATCCCTAGTTATACTAATACAGTGATCAGATATAATACTGTACAATGTACTAATGACACTGGCAGGGAAGGGGTTAACATCTAGGGGCAATCAAGGGGTTAACTGTGCAGGAACGGTGCAGGGAGATCAGAAGGGCATGGTGCAAGTAGGTCAGGAGGCAATGGTGCAGGGAGGCCAGGGGGTACAATGCAGGGAGGTTAGAAGGATGTGGTGCAGGAAGGTCAGGAGGTCATGGTGCAGGGGGGTCAGGAGGGCATAGTACTTAGGGGGCAGGGGTTAACATCCAGGGTCAATCAAGGGGTTAACTGTGCAGGTACGGTGCAAGGAGGTCAGAAGGGCATGGTGCGGGTAGGTCAGAAGGCAATGGTGCAGGGAAGTGAGGAGGGCACGGTGCAGGTAGGTCAGGGGGGCACAATGCAGGGAGGTCAGGAGGATATGGTGCAGGAAGGTCAGGAGGTCACAGTGCAGGGGGGTCAGAAGGTCATGGTGCAGGGAGGTCAGGAGGGCACACTGCAGGGAGGTCAAGAGGGCATGGTGCAGGGAGGTCAGGAGGGCATTGTACAGGCAGGTCAGGAGGCAATGTGCAGGGAGGTCAGGAGGGAACGCTGCAGGTAGGTTAAGAGGCAATGGTGCAGGGAAATCAGGAGGCAATGGTGCAGGAAGGTAGAAAGCAATGGTGCAGGGAGGTCAGGAAAGTATGGTATTTGGGGTCAGGAGGGCATAGTACTGGAGGGGAAGGACAGCACAGAAGTTCTTCCCTTATGCAAAGTGGCACAGGGAAGCAGCAATGGCAGAGCTGCATGTTCTGGCGCTGATCCCCGATAGCCCTCCTCTCACATGATATCATAATACAGTACTGGGAGGTCAGGAGGGCATGGTGCAGGGAGGTCAGGAGGGCACGGTGCATGGAGGTCAGGAGGGCATGGTGCAGGGAGGTCAGGAGGGCATGGGTAGGGGGGTCAAGAGGACAGAGTACAGGGGGGGTTAAGATGGTATGGTACTGGAAGGTCACTGAAGATACGGTACTCGGAGGTCAGGAGGCAATGGTGCAGGGAGGTCAATATATGAAGAGAGGAACGAGCGCTGGATATGATAGGATTCAAGCTGCTAGCATATAGGTAAACCTCGTATACCCCCTTCATCAAAAGTCAAATACAAAAAATTGCAGCGCTTGAGTGTATAATACAGGGAATTAACATGAATAGCAGATTAAAATGTTCATATTTCAACATGCACCAGATTCCACATTCTTAAATTGTTGTAAACAGTAATCAGATAAGTAATGAAGATCTATCCGACTAATCAAGGTGCATATAGTGATGGTGATGTTAAAATCATAAGTTCTGTGATGTATCCAAAAAAATCCGTGACTTCCGTGATAGGGGAATGACTGTATAATGCACTAACCAGATAGCGCAAGTACATGCGCATTGGAGTATAATGACCTACTCCTGGTCACAGCCAGATGGTCCTCAGCGTGAAGCCCTCAGGAACACCAGTGCACCACTCTTGCCGTCTCCTACCACCAGGGGGAGTGCGCCTCTTTACAGTAACACGAAATCACTTTATATCCTCTATCGCCAGGATTGGTGTACTTTCTTATCAGGAGATCATCTCAGGGGCTCAGCAATAAGACCCAAAAGAAAGAAATCTTGATAGTGTAATATTTTATTCAAAAGTAAAAAGTAAGTAATACACTTACATGGTAATGTCCAAAAAGCTGATGCATAGAATCCAAAAAGATGGCCGACAGTCAGATGCATGAAACAAGTGGATAATCAATGGTGTGAGAGGTGTCCTTATCCCTAACGCGTTTCGTGGCAATGGCACATTATCAAAGGGAATGTGCCTCTCAACCATGGTCCCTTATATATAGAGGACCTCTTAATTGTGAAAAGACGCATTTTCGCGTCATTTTAGCGCTACTGCGCATGCGCGAGGCTCTGACGCCCGCGCATGCGCAATGCAAGCCTCCCGCGCATGCGCAGATCGTATCCGGCGTCATTTTATAGAAGACCAAGACTGCAGAGCCAGAACAAGGGATCCACAGCCCAGACAAAGGAGGGGTTTTTGATGGGAAAGAACCAACCCAACACATCTTACCATGCCAGGAGATCTCAACATCACAGCAATCATTAGGGGAGAGTGAGGAGGAGATAGCTTTATTATGCAAAGGGATAAACCATGCCAAGTGCTGGATGTAAATATTGAATCATGGTGTGGTAGAACTACAAGTCCCAGCCCCCTAAGTTCATGCAAAAATGCCAGGGGCCATCAATATAGATTTTAAAGGTTACACACAACACCAGAAATTTCATAAAATGAAAGTTAAAATCGACAGTAATTAAAAACACAATCACACACAGCCAATGCAATGTGCAAAATATAAAAAGCGAACTGTCATATAAATCATGATAATCATATGATCTAAATGTTAATGTTGATCATAAACATAACATAAATGGTCATGAAACATAATGAAAAATACAAATAAAATAAAACACCAATATCAAAATAGCCCCTAGGGTATTCCCTAGGAAACTATGATTAAAACAAAAGCAACCCCATATAGATCACTGGGGGCATTAATAATACCTAACATAGTGGGACATATCCACGTAAAAATTTGTGTACCAATGGTATAATGGATAATTTGGATAAAAACCAGTGCGAATAATGCGTATTGAGCAGAAAAAGAAGAATAAGCTCATAATCCAGCTAATTAGTGGAAAAGGGGGGGGGGGGGGGGGGGAGAGAAGCCCCTCGAGGTAAGATAATGATGTTATAAAACCATAATTTCCCCCGGAAACCCTAAAGATACATCAATGTCGATAATATATACATACTGGATATTTGCTGAGATGAAGCAAGGACAACCCAAAAGGAATTACCTGGTATCCAAGAAACAATTTATGTCCACATCAATATTTAACCCATGTGGGGCAAGTGTTCTTAATAAAAAAATCCATTTAGTTTCAAGTTTTGAAACTGCTCTTAACTTGTGTACTCCTCTCCAGTGTTTATGTATTGTGTCAATTCCTATAAATCTCAAGCCATGTGGGTTCTTATTATGCGCTTGGCGGAAATGTAAGGAAAGTGAATGTTCCTTGAACCCCTTGTTAATATTCTTAAGGTGCTCCCTCAATCTGTCACGAAGTCTCCTAATAGTCCGTCCCACATATTGCTTCCCGCATTTACACTCCAATAGGTATACAACATGGGTACTATTGCACGTGATGGTAGATTGAATTTCATATGTTTTACCAGTTGTGTTGGAACTGAATGTGGTTACTGGATATTTATGAATTCCATTATTAGTGCATAGCATGCATTTATTACAGGGGAAGAACCCTTTCCGGTTGAAGAAAAAGGAAAGTTGTTTTGGTGGGTTAACAATGTTGGGGGCCAAGGTGTTTCTCAGAGGTAGTGCCCTACGGTAAGTAATTTCGGGGGCTTCCGGTAAATGACTCCCCAGCACCGGATCATCTTTAAGAATTCTCCAGTTCTTTCTGATAATACTAGCTACATCCCTAAATTGAGTAGAAAAGTCAGTGTTAAAAGGGCAGTATCTCTCAGTGTTAGTCTTTTGCTTAGTGATGATAAGACTATCTCTATTCATGCCCCCCACCTTGTCCCTCTCAACCTCAAGCATATTAGCGTTATAGCCTTTTTCAACGAATCTCCGTTTAAGGATCTCAGATTGGAGGACATAGTCCTCTTTTTTGTCACAATTTCTGTAGATCCGAAGAAACTGTCCCCTTGGTATGTTGCTCAACCATCTCGGATGATGACAACTATCTTTAGGGATAAAGCTATTCCTGTCTGATGATTTAAAATAACTCCTAGACAAAATTTTCGGGCCCTCAATGTATAATGTCAGGTCAAGAAAATTGATTTCCTGATTACTATATTGGAAGGTGAGTTTAATATTCATATCATTAAGGTTCAATGTAGTAAAGAAGTTATTCAAGGTAAATTCATCCCCTTCCCATAGGAGTAAAATATCGTCGATGTACCGACGATAAAACAATAATTGTGGCCACTCTCTGGAATAAATGAGATCCTCCTCCCATCTTGCCATAAATAAGTTGGCAAGACTCGGGGCAAACTTCGCGCCCATGGCGACTCCAGTGATTTGTAAGTAGAATTTGTTACTAAACCAAAAGTAGTTGTGGTTCATAGTATAGTCAAGAAGTTCTAGCAGAAATGCCTTTTGTAAGGTTGGTATATCGTTAGCTGTATTAAGATAGTATTCAGCAGCGGCTAGTCCATCATCATGGTTAATGTTGCTGTACAAAGCCGCGACATCAGCGGTAACAAGAAAGGTGGGTTGTTTCAAAGTGACTTCTCTGATGTCTGCCAACACCTGTTTTGTGTCTTTGAGGAAAGCAGGGGTAGTGCAGACCAAGGGTTGGAGGAAAAAATCAATGAATTCACCCACGCAGGAGCACAAGGAGCCAATTCCACTAATAATGGGGCGGCCGGGGGGATTCACAGGATCTTTGTGAACCTTTGGTAAACAGTATATGACCGGTAGTCGAGGGGCAGCGGGACATAGGTAGTCCTTTTCTTTACCATTAATAATCCCCTGTTCAAAACCTCTTTTCAATATTACCTTTAAAAGTCTTTTGTAAGTAATAAGGGGGTTATTTGGTAACTCTTTATAGGTATTCGTGTCCTTCACGATATTCCCTACCTGTAGGAGGTAGAAGCTCTTATCCATCACTACTACACCTCCCCCCTTATCCGCTGGCCGTATTACCAGATCCTTTTCTTCTAGTAGACTTTTAACCATTATGTCTATTTGTCTCTTATTGTTAAAATGGTGGCGTTTGGTCTTAACCCTTAAATTCTCCAGGTCCTTAAGGACCATACTTTTGAAGATATTCACATGTGAATGAGCAGGGGGATTAAAAAGGGATGCATTCCTCAAATTGGAGGCCAGGAGGGTGCAGGGAGGTCAGGAGGGTATGGTATTGGGGGATTAGGAGGACATAGTACTGGGTGGTCAGAAAGGCACAGAAGATCTTTTCTTATGCAGTGGCACAGCAAAGTTGCCATGACAGAGTTGCATGTTCTGGCGCTGATCCCCGCCAACCCTCCTCTCACATAATTTCACCTGAAAGCACCTTGGATGGATCGGAGGGGAGGACTGGTGTGGAAATGCACACTTTACTCAGTGGAAGAAATTGTAGTGCTTGGACAAAATCCCAAACCTGCCCGAGTTATTTTGCAGGCTTTCCCCGCTGCACAGCCACATGTATGCAAGAGGCGGGAGCTGTCTCTGCAGCCTACAATTGGCTGAGTGTGTGCCTGCACACTCTACAGCTGTGGGTGAAAACACAGGGTCAGCAACATGGGGACGTGTTCGCAATCTGTCACCTGCCGTCAATGGGTAAATGGCGATCAACGGGTTACCAACCATCACCTTAGATAATATTTAAATAATGTCCATTGCAAGAGAAAAAGACCTGCATTGTCTCTTCCTCTTATCTTATGGCCTAATCAAGCTGCTCAAATTCTGTTCAGCCACTGAATATTTGTAGCTAATATCTCTCAAATAATACACTTATTGCAGGATAAAACCTGTCTCATCCCCTCTCATATATTGTGGCCCAACCAAGCTGCTTACATATTATCCAGTAATGGAACAATATTTGTTACTCAAATAACACTCAAATGCTGCCTTTCTCAAGTTTTTATCCTGGAGGAACTCTTAAAAAAGTTTCAGGTCTCAGGAAACTATTTAATATGAAACCTGTGCTTCACAGTATTCATTTATGTGGACATTCAGTGGCAAAAAATACTTTTGCATTGGTGTCAGTGGGAAAATAATGCTCTTCACATCGACATCACTGAGATGTGTATATCTCTTGTAGTGAATGAGAGTAGTGTATGTACCTGAAACTACTATCAGCAGGTCTCAGTGACATCAATGTAAATGTACCCTTCACTAATCCCACTGGCACCAATGTAAACTAATACTGAATGTAAACTACTCCTACTGACACCTAAATTAGGAACATACTACTGAGGTTGTCAGTGGGAATATTAGTAGTTTTAGAGCAAAAAAAAAAAAAACAGAGCATTTGCTGGAAGTTTGTATACCACCTCTTCCTTGAACGCCTCTATCTTTGCCAGCTCAAGCCACACTCCTCTTCCCAGGTAACAAAGCCCCTCCTCCATCTGCTTTGTCACATTTAGTGACAATACCCTGGGGACCTCTACTAGCACCTTAGAGTTCCACAGAACACCAGTTGGAAACTCTGCTCCAAGATCTATTTCATGGCAAAAAAACCTGTCTCTCCTTCTTACATTGTGACCTCAGCAAGCTGCTTACATACTGCCAAGTACTGAACGGTATTTGTCTCTCACAAAATACGATTTTTATTGTGAGGTAATCCTGCCTTGTCTCTACCTATTATTTTGCATCCTAACCAAGTCACTGAATAATGATTATGTCTATTGTCTCTCAGACAATAAACTCACATTTGCTACCTATTGAGGTGCCTGTGTAATGTCCTGATACTTGAAGTCTATATTTAATATTTTTGGATTAATTGAGGATACAGGAATAAGAGGGGGATTGGGGAACATAATGTTGTGGTTTTAAAGTGTTATTTTGCACTCTATTGTAACACTGAATCAAACTTTCAAGATAATGTAGTGTGGTATTGTGATAAAAGTTAAAAAAAAAAAAAATTCTACATTCAATATATATAATATCAGAATGCTATATTGCTGATGCTGTCCTTGAAAATTGTGTTCTTTAATGCCACATTTCCCAAGCATGTTAGTTAAATGATTGGTGTTTGTTTATTGCATCCTTGAAGCTGAATTAAAATGACTCTCTCCCTGCTATATAGTATTTTAAGAGATTATTTTGCTTTCTTAAATGTCCCCTATGCCAGTGCCAAGCTCCATGTGACTTTTTTTGACAACAGATTGCCCATTAGCCTTAATATGGACAGAATTTAGTATCAAGTTTTCCCCCTATAGGTTTAAGTGGAGTTTGCAACTGAGTTTTGATTTTGCATGTAGCACTACCCCCATAGGAGTTGCAATAGTTTTGGGTCCCCCTATAGTCCTGCACAATCAGGCAACACGTATTGTCACATCCACTTGCATTTAGGACCAGTCCTTGAGGCTGTTTTGAAGTTTTATTAGGGGATTTAGAACATGGATGGAGTAAGGGGTGTATGTGATGCCCAAGGGAACTGAAAAACCGAGGACAACTTCCTGAATTATGTACAAGTCTTTACACAAAAATCCTCTTTGTGGAGAGCTAGCCAGTGTCTCCTGTTGTACCACCCCAGACCCCAGATATTCCTCTAGCTGCCAGAAGGAATCCCTGAGCAAGGGATCCAGTGCCTGTCACTTCAAGAGATAAGACAGTCCCGGGTAGTTGCTACTCTGGTTTCCCACCAGAGTGCTCCTTCCCCTATCTGGTCCAGGAGGTGCAGGTCCTTCTCCTGTGTTGCTGATGGGTCGGTGGCTGCTACAGGCATTTTAGCTGGGCTGCTCCTTCCCTGCCTCACAGGTGGTCCTCTCTAAGGGGGCCGGTGAAGTCCCAAGCTTTCCTCCTTCCAAGGTCCTCTGCCTGTTGGTGTGCCCCTCTCCATCTGGGCCCCCACACAGGCTCCTGCTTCCAGCCTCACATCCTCCTCAACTCTTCTCCAACAACTCCTCTTACTGAGCAGGCTTGGTTACTGTTAAAGGCTGTCCTAGCCCCTTTCCAAGCCTCCTGTTGGGGATTGGCCAGGATCCCCTAAGAGCACAGACCAGCCATCAGATTCACCAACTGCTTCTAGATCTTGCTCCAAAGTCCTAGAGCAGGGGGAAATTCCAGAGGGCTGGTCTGCCCTCTCAGCTCTGACCACAATTTGACCCCTGATAGCTATCACACCCAGGCTGCTACTCAGCCCTAAATAACAATTGGAGTCTATCAACCCCTAGCTATCTAGGAGGGCGCTACATGCAGAGTTCAACCAGGGTTGAACAAACTCCCTGTAAACTGATTTCAGGCATATTCGCTTATCCCTAGTTCTTATTGTGGCATGTGTCTCTGTTAGGGAGATTCGCCATTTGTCCTGGTGACCACTGTCACTAGGATTAAAAAGCCCTTGAGTTTTTACCAAAATAGGAATAGAGGGGAAATCTTGCAATGGAGATTCCTCTTGAAGGGCAGTTGTTTGAAAGGGCAATCTCTTCACTTTGAAGAGATTTCCTCTCATTTTCTTTTGTCTATACAATTGAGCAAGTTAAGGGAAATCTTCTTACAAAACAAATGCAAAAAAAAAACACAAAAAAACTGACAGGTTTGCTACTATATACAGGATGAAAAAATTATATTTTAACAGATGTCTGTGACTCTGACCACTTTGGCTACCAATAAAAAAAAAATGGGCCACATACCAGGGAGAAGGGGATAGAGTAGGGATTATAGTCCCTCACCTGTACCTTTCCAACATTTACTGCTGCTCAGGTTAGGTCACTTAAATGAGCCTGTGGTTACTTCAAACATCTAAACATCTTGAGTAGTAGCATTATTATTTGTTTTCAGTTCCCTTGCACATGATTGGATATTTTAAATAAACACACATTCCTGTCACTATACTTTGCCTCACTCTGCACCTAGTCAGGATCTATATATCAGAGTGTCCGTTTGTATGTTAATCCTGAAGCAAAAATAATTTCACTCCTAGTAAAAAAAAGAAAAACAGCATGGAGAATTGTAGCCTTATTTCTTTATAACATGTTTGTAATATTTAAAGCTAGCCATACTCTGTCTAGTAGAATTTCAATCATGCGCACATTTTGAAAAATTGTTCCTCAGAGCATTTGGCCTTCCCATCATTGAGTCATGTCAATATCATTTGGACCTGCTACGTCAATGGGATCCCAGGTGCAGTAAAGTAATACTAAACCCAGGATCCTGCATTCACTATACCTGGTCTCCCACAGTACACAGAACATGGAAATGCAATTATTTTAGTAAATATAAACTGCTAAATACCTTTTCTCATCAGCAGTTAGAGCAGTCTTGTGACTTCAGCAGAGCACTGGTTAAAGCTTGTAGGAGGAGTTTTCTTTTTGCTGTAGGAGGATGTGAAACCTCTGACCTCTGTCTGGGCAGTGCTGATTGGCCCTGTGCTGATCACATGCACCCTCCCAAGAAAAAAAAAACCTCTCTAGCAATACACACCAAACTGAGCATGTGGATGTGACCACGGGTTCAGTCTGTATCATGTGGTCATTTCAACAAGAGGAGGGCAGAGAAAAAAGGATCAAATAGCCTTTTTACACAATGCAGAGGATTAACCCCTTAGGTTCCACAGTGAGTATAACAAGCACGCTTTACTACATATACAGACTGATTTTACTGTTGTGGGTTTAGTAACACTTTAAATAATTTTCCTTTGTGCCTAGAATATAAATTACAATATGTACAATTTTTTTCTGAACAAAAAACACATACACTGTTAGAATTCCATTCGTTTGAGAAACGTTTCCTTCCTTCTCCTTCAAATTTCCTTGTCTCTACAGCTAATGACCGTCAATTTGACCCCAGTAACCAGAAGAAATAGGAACAAACATTTCAAATATGACATTCTACTAGTCTTTGGCAAGTTTTACTCTTTCATTTCCTCCATAGTGATCTTCTTAGATCGTTCTCATTCATTCTCAACAGAGGGCAGGGTCGTGCTGTGATTTCTGCATCTACAGAGATGACGCAGACTGATGTTACTACAGAGACAGGATATATCAACATCTTCCCAGCTGCAACCTTAGTGAGCAAAGTGTCTATTGCTGTAAGCTCAAGAAAATATCAGCTCAAAAGTTTACGCGGCTTGACTGTCAGATATCTAAATAAAGGTAAGAATTTAGAAGTAGCAAGTCCTTATTTTCTTTCTTTCTTTTTTGAAACCAGTGCTCATCCAGTATGTTGCTTGATAGAAATGAACTCCTAACAATAGATTTTTTTTTTTATTTAAAGTGTACCTATAGTCAGAAGTTTTCTTTTTTTTTAGTGCTGAATAGAGTAGGGAAGGATTAGGGCTCCTTTAAGATTTTTTACATTTATTTTATTCTGTACACATGCAATAAACAGTGGTGCACAGAAGTAATGAGGTTATGAACAGCTGTACAAATATAAAATGTTTGCACACATTAGACAATGACACCCGGGCATGTTGTAATTTGGGCTTCCTTCCATGGTTAATAGTGAATCAGCAGATTCTTGCGGCTGCAATCACATCTGCCTGTACAAAACAAAGACTGGCTGAGAGAAGCTGATGCTGATCACATGTATCTGCACAAGCAGTGGTTACCTGCAGTTATCTGAGTCTGGAGGTATCTGTCTTTGTCCAGTAGTGATCCTCCATCCCTAACCACAGATAACCACTGCATGTGCATTTACTAAGGACAGTCAGAGCAGCTGATCGTAAACACCAGTGATTTGTGCCACCAGAATTCACAGACGGGCCTTATCTGCCCATGTGAATGAGGCCTTATACAGCAGCACAAAGAAAGGTAGTAGTACAAAAAAGAATGTAGCAGTACATATTGAAGGACAGAAATGATGAAAGATGTTCTGATATGAGTGACTGTGACAGAGCCAACCGGGACAAGGTCTTTTGGAGGAGACTGCAGGCTAGCCTCTTGCCTACTGATTATGGGCCCTGGCGTTTGAGGGGGCTCTATTCTTTGATAAGCGTGTGCCTGGGGGACCTTTTGGAGTAGTTTTACTGTGGATTCAAGTCCATGTCTCCCCAAAACACACAGACTCTGAGAACTGGAGGAACAGGATACAAATTTTGGGTATCTGTTTCCCAAACCTGCATTGACTGCTTTAACCCCCTCTTAGACTCAGAGACTCTAAGCAGATGTTAATATAATCCACTCAAAACAACCTGATGCTGATGTGTCTTGCTGTAACCTGTTTATTGAGGTACAATGTGTTTACTGTTGTCTTTGTCCCATTGTTAATTGAGTTAATTGAATCACCTATTGTTTTTGTCTGTTGGCTAGTCCTCCTGGAGGTTCCTACATGGTGGGATTAGTCCTGTGTCAACTTGACCTCATTACCTAATCAGTGTGGGATGTTTATCCCAATGTGTAATGTTTGTTTTTATTGTTCATGTGGGGACTGCCCCTATTCCTGAAGTGCATAAAAACCTGTATTTATGTTTAATAAAGAGTTCCAGTTGAACTGCATACTAGCACATTATGAAAGACTTACCTTTGAAACGAAGCCCTCCAGCAGAACGCTGTCACGGCTCCCCAGGGCTTCCATCTTCACCCGGTCTTCCTTCCGGGTTCGCAAGTTATGGCCGGCTGACTGGCCTAGTCGTGATGATGTCACTCCTGTGCATGCGCACGGGAGTCCCAGGCCAAGGCACAGTGCTCTGAAGGAACATTACGGGTATGCCGTTCCTTCAGAGTACATACACTTGCTATCGAAAAGGGCTAATATCTCCTAAATGGTTCATGTTTAGGAGATATTAATTTTACCTAAAGGTAAGCTTTATTATAAGCCTACCTGTAGGTAAAATTATTAAAGAAGTGTTTACTACCACTTTAAACTAAACATTAAAGTGGGGAAAGTGTATGCCTTCAACTGTCGAATGATTGTTGATGCCAGTTGCAGCATTTCAGATACAATTGACCATCTGGGATTTCCCACATGAAGCCTGTAGAGTTTAGAGAGAATGGGTCAAAAATGTTTACTAAGCGGTAGCTCTGTGGTGGAAACACCTTTCTAATAAGCGAGCTCAGAGGAGAATAGCTAGATGTGTTCAATTTAAAAGAAAATCCACTCAACCTGCAAAAACAAGCACTCTCCACTTTTTAATACCAGGTTCAAGGGGCCACTTTAACCACTTGCTTTTTATGAAGTTTTATTTATGGAGGAGTAACCAGCAATGAAGCTCTATTTTTCTAATCTATTTTTTGCATACATCTGTATGCTATACTCATATTCATGATAGCACCCAATAGCATAGCTAGCATAGATAGCATTCCTGTCTGCACCTGGACTGCCTAGGTGGAAATATGCCAGCAATTGTGTTGAACAAGCTCAGCTACCTATGTTTAAGGGCCCTTAGATGGCACCTTATTAGCACTGCTCACCGTGCAGCTATTGGATGGAGAACCCCACTGACTGGGAGCTTAGTTGGCCCTCATTATTCCATTATCCAATAGGCTTCCTCTCTATAAGCCACTGAGGCATCCTATTGGACAGAAGGACAAGGGGGTGTGCCAAAATTCAGTACTTACTGCTAATAGGGCTCTGCAGACTGCACAGTGGGTTAGCATTACTGAAATTTTTACAGTGTTGCAGTGAGAGAGACTCCCTATTCAAACATTAAAGTGCACCTTAAACATAAATGGCTCCTCACCAGCCCAACAGACTTCAGGAAGCCAGATGTCAATATGCACATAAGTGAGAAAAATCCAAACAGTTGTGTTGCTGTGCAAAGAGAGAGACTCCATAGAAATTTAAATTAATAACCATCAAATATGAATACAGTGGATATAAAAAGTCTACACACCCCTGTTAAAATGTCAGGTTTCTGTGATGTAAAAAAATGAGAGAAAGATAAATAATTTCAGAACTTTTTCCACCTTTAATGTAACCTATAAACTATACAACTCAGTTGAACAACAAACTGAAATCTTTTAGGTGGAGGGAAGTAAAACTTAAAACGAAACTAATATTGTTGCATAAGTGTGCACACCCTTAAACTAATACTTTGTTGAAGCACCTTTTGATTTGATTCCAGCACTCAGTCTTTTTGGGTATGAGTCTATCAGCATGTCACATCTTGACTTGGCAATATTTGCCCACTCTTCCTTGCAAAAACACTCCAAATCTGTCAGATTGCGAGGGCATCTCCTGTGCACAGCCCTCTTCAGATAACCCCACAGATGTTCAATCGGATTCAGATCTGGGCTCTGGCTGGGCCATTCCAAAACCTTAATCTTCTAATGAAGCCATTCCTTTGTTGATTTGGATGTATGCTTTGGGTTGTTGTCATGCTGAAAGATGAAGTTCCTCTTCATGTTCAGCTTTCTAGCAGAAGCCTGAAGATTTTGGGCCAATATTGACTGGTATTTGGAACTGTTCTTAATTCCCTCTACCTTGACTAAGGCCCCAGTTCCAGCTGAAGAAAAACAGCCCCAAAGCATAATGCTGCCACCACCATGTTTCACTGTGGGTATAGTGTTGATGCACAGTGTTGTTTTTGCACCAAACATATCTTTTGGAATTATGGCCAAAAAGTTCAACCTTGGTTTCATCAGACCATAACACATTTTCCCACATGCTTTTGGGATACTTCAGATGTGGTTTTGCAAACTTTATCCAGGCAGGGATGTTATTCTTCGAAAGAAAAGACTTCCATCTTGCCACTCTACCCCATAGCCCAGACATAGGAAGAATATGGGAGAATGTTGGCACATGTACCACACAGCCAGTACTTGCCAGATATTCCTTCAGCTCCATTAATGTTGCTGTAGGCCTCTTGGCAGCCTCCCAGACCAGTTTTCTTCTTTTCATCAATTTTGGAGGGACGTCCAGTTCTTGGTAATATCATTGTTGCGCCATATTTTCCCCACTTGATGATGACTGTCTTCACTGTGTTCCATGGCCTTGGAATGCCTTGGAAATTCTTTTGTACCCTTCTCCTGACTGATACCTTTTACCAATGAAATCCCTCTGATGCTTTGGAAGCTCTCTGCGGACCATAGCCTTTGGTGTATGATGAGACTAAGAAAATGTCAGGATGTGACTAAGAAAATGTCAGGAAAGACCTACAAGAACAGCGGAACTTTATTTGGGGTTAATCAGAGGCACTTTAAATGATGGAAGGTGTGTACTGACTCCTATTTATACAACCACATTATTTTAGTTCTTTAGGTTTCTCCCCCCCCCCCCCCTTTGTCTCATTTATTACATCGCAGAAACCTGACATTTTAACAGGTGTGTGTAGACTTTTTATATCCACTGTAATTACTCATCAGATGACAGGACCCCAGATGATCAAAGATCAAATCAGTAGATGTCATGGGACGTCATTTTCTTGGGAAGCAATATTTTACCCCCAATCATCTGTAAAAGTTTACACTCAGATATATTGTATCAGTTTAAAGAAAAATGGTGTCTCAAGCACGCATTAAACGCTTACACCCTTAAGGAATTTTGCCTACGATTGCATGTATGTAAGATGATAAGTTAGTGAGAAAACGCCCACAAACCACTTTCATTCCAGTTACCAAAATTTTGTGTGGAAGTGCACTTTGAGGCTAGACCATCCTCTATATTCTGTTTTATATATTTAAGTGGTTAGTGGATAAAAATCCATATGTTGTAACTCATTTACCTTTCTATATACAGTGGGGCAAAAAAGTATTTAGTCAGCCACCAATTGTGCAAGTTCTTCCACTTAAAAAGATGAGAGAGGCCTGTAATTGGCATCATAGGTAGACCTCAACTATGAGAGACAAAATGAGAAAAGAAATCCAGACAATCACATTGGCTGATTTGGAAAGAATTTATTTGCAAATTATGGTGGAAAATAAGTATTTGGTCACGTACAAACAAGCAAGATTTCTGGCTCTCACAGACCTGTACCTTCTTCTTTAAGAGGCTCCTCTGTCCTGCACTCATTACCTGTATCAATGGCACCTGTTTGAACTTGTTATCAGTATAAAAGACACCTGTCCACAACCTCAAACAGTCACACTCCAAACTCCACTATGGTGAAGACCAAAGAGCTGTCGAAGGACACCAGAAAAAAAATTGTAGACCTGCACCAGGCTGGGAAGACTGAATCTGCAATAGACAAGCAGCTTGGTGTGAACAAATCAACTGTGGGAGCAATAATTAGAAAATGGAAGACATACAAGACCACTGATAATTTCCCTCGATCTGGGGCTCCACACAAGATTTCACCCCGTGGGGTCAAAATGATCACAAGAACGGTGAGCAAAAATCCCAGGACCACACGGGGGGACCTAGTGAATGACCTGCAGAGAGCTGGGACCAACGTAACAAAGGCTACCATCAGTAACACACTACGCCGCCAGGGACTCAGATCCTGCAGTGCCAGACGTGTCCCCCTGCTTAAGCTAGTACATGTCCGGGCCCGTCTGAAGTTTGCTAGAGAGCATTTGGATGATCCAGAAGAGGATTGGGAGAATGTCGTATGGTCAGATGAAACCAAAATAGAACTGTTTGGTAGAAACACAACTCGGCGTGTTTGGAGGAGAGAGAATGCTGAGTTGCATCCAAAGAACACCATACCTACTGTGAAGCATGGGGGTGGCAACATCATGCTCTGGGGCTGTTTCTCCGCAAAGGGACCAGGACGACTGATCCATGTACAGGACAGAATGAATGGGGCCATGTATCGTGAGATTTTGAGTGCAAACCTCCTTCCATCAGCAAGGGCATTAAAGATGAAACGTGGCTGGGTCTTCCAACATGACAATGATCCCAAACATACCGCCCGGGCAATGAAGGAGTGGCTTCGTAAGAAGCATTTCAAGGTCCTGGAGTGGCCTAGCCAGTCTCCAGATCTCAACCCCATAGAAAACCTTTGGAGGGAGTTGAAAGTCCGTGTTGCCCAGCGACAGCCCCAAAACATCACTGCTCTAGAGGAGATCTGCATGGAGGAATGGGCCAACATACCAGCAACAGTGTGTGCCAACCTTTTGAAGACTTACAGGAAACGTTTGACCTCTCTCATTGCCAACAAAGAATATATAACAAAGTATTGAGATGAACTTTTGATATTGACCAAATACTTATTTTCCACCATAATTTGCAAATAAATTCTTTCCAAATCAGCCAATGTGATTGTCTGGATTTTTTTTCTCATTTTGTCTCTCATAGTTGAGGTCTACCTATGATGCCAATTACAGGCCTCTCTCATCTTTTTAAGTGAGAGAACTTGCACAATTGGTGGCTGACTAAATACTTTTTTGCCCCGCTGTATGTATAAATTGTCAGTTCCAATGACCACAATAAATGGACTTTGATGTGTAAATTTGGTAATTTGTCATATAATTCAATTCCAGTGTATTAGGGACCCACTGAACCTAAAGTGCTCTGGGCTACCTAAGGTCTAAAGCCAGCCCCGTTTGCACCTGCTACTTACATAAATTAAAATTTCAGTACAAATATCCACATATGTACCACTAATTAAAATCCAAAAGTAATTTCAGTAAAATTATTTTTTTGTTGTAAATTACTCAACTCATATGAGGTAGCTACCTTTTTATGTAACAAATCTTCAGCCTGTTTATAGCCTGTTGTGGATATATACTTTATATGCAGAATTATGGTATATGTAAACTCAATGTACATAAAATCCCTCAAGAATTAAAACAGTAAAATGTTTTTGCTATTTATATTAGCCAAACTCTATATTCCTAGATGAAAACACACACATATATCAACATGGGAATTGATGCAAGAAGGAACAATACACCAACAGAAAGTGACTAGCAACAAAAACCAAGAAACATTAAGCTGAGTCATTCCATCTGTCTGAGCATCTATGTTATACCTATCCAAAGGAAAAACTACAAGTTTCCGATCCCCGCAAAATTCTATTTGTATATGCTCGTGTTATTTCCTTCCCTTACTTTCTTCTGTTTACATGGTATCTGTCACATGACAGGTTCTTGCTTATGCTGTGAGTTCCTTACACATTCATTATCCCATTCTTCATGTTCTCTGTATGAAGGTTTGAAAATAATAAACAACAGTGCAGACTAGAGTTGAAGAGCCACAATTAGTAATTAAAAAAAAAATACTACGTAGCCATCATATTAATATATACTGCATGTGACCAAGTAATAATAGCAAGATTACACTTTTCTGCCTTCCACCTTCGCAAATAAAAAAAAATAGCATGCATAATTGGTCCCAGTGTGACAGATAGTCACTAACATCCAAGTGGCTTAATAAATGAGCAGTGGTTTTGTGTTATGGTTTCTATTGCTATGGTTTTATTAGCTGGTTGTTGCTTATTACCATCTTTAACTTTTTTTTTACAATTTAAAGAAAGGAGAGCAGTAATGCTGACTGCAGCAGAAAGTAACATTTTCTAGCATACTTTAAGAAAAAAAATGCTAGCATTTAATTGAACACTATAGGTAATAACCCTATCCTTACTTCCCTTCATTAAATATTTAGGCTCCATGCACACTGATTTTAAAAAACGCTGCTCCCAGAGGAGTTTAGCATTTTGCCTGTAGAAGCAACTAATGTTATCCTATGTGTCCATGAACATTAGGTAGTCTAGAGGTGTTTTTTTAAGCTCAGTTCATAGGCAGAAAAAAAAAACAGTTTTTCATTTTTGAGAGCATTTTTCTGGCAGAAAAAGTGCTAAATGCTCTTAAAAGCTCCTTAAAGCTAACACAAAAAATGCTCAAAATAGCTTTCCTGACAGACTCCATGGCAGCATACGTATGGGTTAGTTCCACCCTTTCCTATAGGACCCCACTCCCATAAATCTTTGCTCCTCACCAGAGGCCGTGTTCCTTTTTTGTCCTCCTCCTATGGACCTAGTGCAAGTCTTACCTGGTTCCCGCATAGAAGATGGTCCGTGACCAAGGCCTTGCGAGCCTCTCCAGGAGATGTGAGGTGACCAGCTAAAGGCGGGGTATTGGACGTGGAGGATGGATGTGGTGCCTGGAGTGGCAGAGCAGGAGTCCCCTCAAAAATTCCAGCTAATAGCAGGGTGGAAATGGGTGAGCAGGAGGTCAGTGCCTGGAAAAGCTCAATGGCGGATGAGCAGCAACTTGGGCCGGATAGCCTACTGCCAGCGGGTGGCCATGTAGTGCCCCGAACGGACGAGGCGGTCCCCAAGGCAGGCGGTCGTGGCTGTGCAGGGCTGGTAAGCAGTGCCCTCTGGTCTCATTTTTTTTCCTTATTTCTTCCTTTGGCTTTCCTTGGTACGCCGGAGTCTGCTGCTTCCTGGTCCAAGCGGCCTCCGGTGCACTGCGCATGCGTGAGCTGGCCTCAGAACAAGGTTTGGTTGCGCACGTGCGCAGTGCGGCAAGATTGCGGTGCTCATGCATGCGCGGGCATCATGGAGTTTGGCGCTTGCACAGTACGGTGGTCGGTGATGTCATATCTTTGGCGCCAAATTTAAACAGCTGTTAAAGCTTTTTTCTTTGGGAAATCTTGCGGGCTGAATGCGGCAGCTTCCCCAAGTTCTGTGGTCCACTGTGAAGGTCAGTACCTGCTCCGTCCTGCCCCCCCTGGTGGTCTGCTGAGATTCTGCATGTCATGTTTTTTTTTTCTACAGCTTGGTTGCTTTCGCAGCTGACCTGGTATGGATGTGTCACCGCCTCCTTGTGGCTATTCCCTGCGCAGTAGGTACAGTTGGGCGGCTTTATCCCCCATTGGCACTTTTCTGTAGCTTTTAACTATGCCCTGTTCTGTGTCTTTTTTTTTCACTGTCAGCCCTTCTAGGTCTCATTGGCACTATACGGCACACAATGTGGAGGTGCTTCCAGGTCTCGGCACCGTCACTCTTCCTCTAAATCCGGACACCACAGGTCTCCTTCCAGCTCCAGGCTTCATAGAAGAAGCTCTTGTTCCTCCTCCAGGCATCATGTTAAGGGGCTCTCCAGCCGCTCCAGTAGGAACATTTTCTGGGGGTGCGAATCTCAGATTTCTGATGACAGGTCATTATGTGACTGTTTTGCACGGTTGACTGGCAAGAGAGAAAGTGCCAATCAACAGGTAGAGGCTTTGGTCAGACGGGTCGTTCAAGAGTCTCTGAAGGAAATTGGGACTAGTCGCACCCGCAGCTACAGGCAGGAGGTGTCTGCTAGGCCAGAAGAGGGCTCAGCCCAGAAGTCAAGGCTCAGAATGGGCTAGGATTGTGTGCCTCTACAAGCCAGGTCGCAAATTCAAGAGAAGCTAGAGGAGAAGCCGGTCATCTTTTCAGACATCCTCTAAGGGATCGATCTCTGGAGGTTGTGAAGTCACAAAGTCCTTTTGATATTGGGCCCGCTCAGACAGGCCAGGTGGGGGCATGCCTTCGCCATTTTCGGCATGTTTGGGCGGCTTCAATCCGGGATGCCTGGGCCATCAGCACAGTGTCTTTACGGCATGCTTGGGCGTTCAAAAGCCTTCCTCATCTCAAGTTTACCCCTACGGCCCTTCCACATTCAGGAGAAAGGAGGGAAATCCTGCTGTGCTACCTGGACTCTCTGCTGGTGCAGGGTGCTGTCATGCCGGTTCTGGAGGGCAAGGAATTTCAGGGCATGATCTCGCCTTCTTTTTGCTCCAGAAAAGAAATGGGGCCTGGAGGCCGGTCATAGATCTCACCCATCTAAACGCCTTTATCAGGCAGCCAAAATTCAAGATGGAGACTCTGTTCACATTTCAACAAGCAATTTAACCAGGCGACTGACTCCTGTCTATAGATCTGAAAGATGCCTACTTTCATGTGCACATTACAAGAGATTTTCAGAGATTCCTCCGGTTTGCTGTGGACCATCGGCATCTCCAGTTCGTGTGTCTCCCCTTTGGGCTTTCAACGTCGCCTCGTGTGTTTTAAAAAGTCTTGTCGGCAGTCATGGCCCTGATTAGAACCAGAGGCACTCGGCTGCACCACTACCTAGATGACCTACTCCCACTATCCCAGGACAAAGAACAGCTACTACAGCACAGGACCCACGTCATCTTGACCCTTCTCGAGTTCGGGTGGCTGCTGAATATGGAGTTGAAGCCTACGCAGTCTCTAATATTCCTTGGGGCTCATTTCGACATGATTAGCCCCACCATCTCCCTGCCCGTGGAGAAGATTCAAGAGATCCGGAGCCGAATACTACGTGCCCTGTTTTCCTCACACCTTCGGGCCCTCCAATGCCTGAAAATCATTGGCACCATGGTGTCCACAGTACCAATGGTGAAGTGGGCACAGTGAAGAATGCGACCCTTCCAGAAGGGCTTTCTTCAACAGTGGAATCCAGGCAGCTTGGGCCAGGTCATTTACATATCTCAATCCATGAAGGAGAGCCTTCCTTGATGGCTGCAGCGGAAGAATCTGCTCAACTGCCACTTGATTGACCCATCTCCTGGGTAACAATCACTACGGATGTCAGATGCGGTGCTCTCTGTCAGTCAGAGATAGCTCAGGGCAGATGGAGTTTTCCTTCACACAGGTTGGGGTCGAACGTTTTGGAGTTATGAGTGGCGCTCTGTGCCCTACAAGCCTTCCAGCACCTAACACTGGGCAAAGCAGTCCTCCTGAGGTCTGACAATATAACGGCAGTGTTGACCCACAGCCTGTCCCTCTTGCAAGAAGTAGAGCCAATCATGGCTTGGGCTTAGAGAAACCTGTCCAACATATCGGCAGTATACGTCCCCGGAGTCCAAACCTCACAAGCAGACTTTCTATCCAGGGTTCAATTGGACAACAAACAGTGGCCTCTCAACACAGAAGTTTTCAAGTGGATACTGACCCTCGGGATCAGTCTGGAAGTAGACCTGTTTGCCTCCCTGTACAACAGCAAACTGGGGATGCACTACACCAGGAATCACTGTCCCCAGGCCTTCAGGTTGGATGCTCTGACAGATCAGTGGAAGTTTTGCATGGCTTATTCATTTCTCCCAGTCCCTGTCATCTTCAGGTTTCTTCAGAGGCTTAGAGCAGAAGCAGTGGAGGTAGTGGCCGTAATTCCATAGTGGGTGAAAAGACCATGTTTTCCGTTACTGGCGCAGCTCAGCTTTTGGGATCCGGTTCCTCTCCCTCTCAATCTGCTGTTGCAGGGGGCTATTCTTTACCCTTGCCGAGCCCGACTTCATCTAATGGTCTGGTTCTTGACAGGGGGAGGTTGGAGGCTTTAGGGTGTCCTGCTGAAGTCATCGCTACCCTGATGAATGCCAGAAGACCAAGTTCCATTAGGGTCTATGGAAGAGTCTGGTGTAAGTTTGTGGACTATATCGCGACCGCGGGCAGATCCTTTAGTAATCTGAGGGTTCAGGATATCCTGGGATTCCTGCAGTCAGGCCTGGACTTGCCCTTGGTCAGCACCCTTAGAGTTCAAGTGTCAGCTGTCTCGGCCTTCACTGGAGTATCATGGTCGACCACTCTCAGGTTCAGCAATTCTTCAAAGGGGTAGTAAGGTTGAGGCCCCAGAAGAAACCATGGTTCCCAAAATGGGACCTTCCGCTTGTCCTCTGCAGGTGTTCCAGAATCAGCTGGTCCACCCATAGTGAGGGAGCAACCACCAATCTTTTCAGGTGGTGGTTACATTGGCAAAAAGAGTCTCTTAAGAGTCTCTTAAATCGGGTACCTTGGCTGAAAAAACAGTTTTTTAAATTCTTACCGGATCGAGTGGTCCTCATCCCTATGCTAGATTCTGATCCTAAAGTGACCTCAGTCTTCCATGAGAACCAGAAGATTGTCCTGCCAACATTTAGAGCCTCGGGAGTCGATGACCTTCACCCCTTGGACGTAGGTGAGACCTTAAGGCTATGCATGCAGGTCACAGCATCCTTCTATTCATCCTTTTCCATGGGAAGAGTAAAGGAGACCGGGCGTCTCCCAGGTCAATCGCGGCCTGGATTGTCCAGGCCATCCAAATAGCATACAGAACTAAGGGCTTGGTGCCTCCGGAGGCGGTGATCGCACACTCAACCAGAAGTGTGATTACGTCCTGGGTGGCTTCTCGGCATGTCGCCCCTGAGATGATCTGCAGAACGGCCTCATGGTCCTCAACATTTTCATGGCTCATTATTGTGTACAGCCTGCCTCCTTATTCTCTGTTAATTTTGGTTTGAAAGTCCTGTTGGTTGATGGGGCAAAATAAAGTCTTTGAGCAACTGTCACCTGTGTGTGTATGGCTAGTTACTTCCCATACGTATGCTGCCATGGAGTCTGTCAGGAAAACTGAAAATTTCCTTTCCTGATGGACTCCGTGGCAGCAGGAGTATCCTCCCAATACCACTAGTAGGCTAGTTTTGGAACATGGCCTCTGGCGAGAAGCAAAGATTTATGGGAGTGGGATCCTATAGGAGAGGGCGGGACTAACCCATACGTATGCTGCCATGCAGTCCATGAGGAAAGGAAAATTACGGTATGTATTCGATAGGATATTTTCTGGGGGTTTTTTGCCAAGAGCACTAGTTTTTTTTTACTGTAGTGTGCACAGAGCCCTAAAGGTCTGTATTTATTAATAGATCATTATATATATATTAATGTTCTTATTGTTAAGTGTCTGTTTTGATTTGAGTTCAGCACTTTTTCAGCACTCATATTGGGTGTGCTAGAAGCCAATCAGGTGAGCTGTATGCCAGTAAATTGAAAAGGAACAATTAATAGGAGGAGAGAGCAGAGCGAACAGAGCGACACACTTCATCAGACTGGTGCTTCTTTTTCATTGTCCAGTCAGCAGCTTGGGGCTGGGTGGTGTCCACAGTCTATTTAAATCTCAGGACTGAATTGGTAAAATATCAATCCATTAGCAGGCAACTCAGTTCCTACTTGCCTATTTTTTTTGCATACCTATATGTTTGCCTTGAGTTCAATGTTTAAGCTTCTGAAATCAGCCTCTTGTATATCCCTGTAGAGTAGCTCTCACACTGGAAAAGAAGATTAGTACCCCTGAGGCAATCAGATTGTACAGCATGTTTCTTAAAGCGAAACTTCACCTGAAAAGGAGAGTTCTGCTTTTCCTCCTCATGATCCTCTACCACCCTCCAGCTGCCTATTTCTGGTAGGTATCAACTCCCACTTATGCTTGGCTTGCCTAGACAAATGGAATGGAAGTTCGGCCCCCTCTCCCTGCCCGCAACCTTCTAGGACACGTCACAGGTCCCAGGAGGCTGCAGGTCCATTCAAAAAGTGCAGAGCAACCTGTGCATGGGCAGTGGGGTGCTGGCTGTAAAGCTGGAGGAAGTCACAACTGACTTATTACATCCAAGATGTAATCTTTGGGAACCCAAAGACCGCCGAAGAACCAGCCTGCATTAGCACAGCACTGGATCCCTGGACTGGTAAGTGCACGTTTATTAAATGTCAGCAGCTACAGTATTCGTAGCTGCTGCTTTTTCATTTTTTTCCCGGACTGAAGGTTCTCTTTAACTGCAGTAATAAAAAAAATTGATATGACCGAACTGGCTGTGCCTGACAAGACTGTAAATCTTAGGACTGACTGGACAAATTAGTAGATCCTAATACAGCTCCAGAATGTATTTCAAGTGTTTATTTAGCTGTTTGTCTGAAATTCATCTTTATCTAAGATTAAAGTTTAGTTCTGTACTGTTCACACATTTTAACTCATCTTGCTTTTGCAAAGTCATGGCTTCAGTATCCCAGCTGGAACAAGAAATGATGACCAAGGCACGACGCCAGATTGCACAATGCCAGGATCCTGTGGAGAAGCTAAGACTTCAGTGCCTTGCAAGAGGAGCGTCTGGAATTAAAGGCTTAGGAAGGTAAACAGACCAAGACAACTTATTACAAACATGTTAAAGAGGAGTTGGCCCCCCCCCAAAAAAAAATGAAAAGTCAGCAGCTACAAATACTGTAGATGCTGACTTTCATTCTGAGGGCACTTGCCTGTCCAGGCATCCAGTAGTGTCCGCACCGGAGCAGATTCTTCAATCGCCATCTTGACTAAGAGAAACCAGCAGTGAAGCCTTGCTGCTTCACAGCAGATTTCCTACTGCAAATGCGTGAATGTGATTGGTCTGCAGTCCTCTGAGTCCTGTGAATTGTCCCAGAAGGCTGTGGGGGAAGGAAGGGGGGAGCGAACTTCCAGGGCAGTTTGCCACAGCAAACTTAGCCAGAAGTGGGAGCAGATACCTGTCAAAACCAGGTACCCGCTACCCCCCAAAGGAAGTCAAATGTGATACCGGAGGGGGGGATGAGGCATGCAAGTGGAGCTTCTCCTTTTGAATGGAGCTCTGCTTTAATATTTATTATCTTTCCAACTGTTTCTTCCTGCCCGTGTATTTTGAAAATTGCTTACTTTTGGTGATAGGGCATTTAATAAAAAAGCACAGAGAGACATTTTATCCTGTTACTGCTTTCTATATTCAAAATGATTCAGAGCTAGCCAAAGGTAACAATTGTGATGACCAGGTCATTGGGGTTGATTTACTGAAGACTGTGCATTTTGCAAGTGCAGTGTCACTCTGCAAAGTGCAGTTGCTCCAGAGCATAGTAAATGAGTTGAGGCTTTACTTTGCAAAGAATACCCATTCATATGCAAGACAAATAAAAAAACTGCATTTTTGCTTGCACATGAATGGATGATGAAAGTCAGACGAGCTTTGCCTCATTTACTAAGCTCTGGAGCAACCGCACTTACAAAGTGCAAAGTCTTTGCATTTAGTAAATCAATCCCATTGTCTTATGGGTCCCTGTGCAGCCCTTTAAATCTGTGTTTTGATATCAATGTATGTGTCTTCTCTCATATTGGACCCTTGTTCAGTTACAAAAAGGGCTCCAGACTACACCATCATCATGCAGATAGGATCATTATCTAAATATGCATGCATTTTTTTGATCACAAAACTTCTAGAATGCACTTGGATCTGTTTAGGGCCAAAACTGAAACTTGACTTTAATGCCAAATAAGTGCAAGATTAAATTAAAAGCCCATTGTAAACAGCAAGAATAAATCTTTGTTGTAAAATGATGTCACTGGTCGGATGACTATTTACCAGCAGATCAATAACCCTTGATCACAGAAATTGCAAATACTTGTGTGTGGGGGTGATAAAGTTTTCCTCACAGGTAAGAACTGAATCTTTTTAAATAAGAAAATACTGTACAAGAAATATTGAATTACCTGAACCTAAAATGTCAAAATGGAAAACATCAAGTTGAACATTTGCTTTGGACTTTAGCACTTTACTATGTTACATAAAAATCACTAATTTTGATATCCAGACAGAAGGCAGTTGATAATATTGTATGGTACATTTCTGGAATTGTGCTTTGCGAACAGCTGCATTGGTAAAAACAAAAACAAAATAAATATTTTTTTGCTTTTTAACAGGAGATAAAACTTTATGTATCCAAAATATATCAAAATCAGTGTGAAACTATATAGATACTGTATATTAGACACCTTACAAATTTTTACACAATGTTATTAGCTTAAAAATCTTGCTGTTATCCAGGACACGCACACAGTGTACAAAACAGAATTTACCAGGACTCCAACATTGCCTGTATGGAGCTTCAGTGTCTTGGCAATCATTCTGTGTCCTGCAAACTATCTCTCTCTGAATTTTCAGTTGTTCTACATGCCATTCTTTTTGTAATCTGCAGTGGGAATAGGACAGCAATGTGAATGATTTCTTTCTGAATGATCTACATAATCAGACTGCAGCTAGTATCCAGTGGAGAGAGTTGTAAAATGGCAGGCTTGGTATTAGATTGTTATTATTATTATTATTATACAGGATTTATATATCGCCAACAGTTTGTGCAGTGCTTTACAATATAAAGTGAGACAATACAGCAACAATATAAATTCAAAACAAAAGGGTTAGGAGGGCCCTAAGAGCTGACATTCTATTAGGGAGGGGCTGGTGGAACAAATGGTAATCACTGTGGGGAATGAACTGATGGGAGAAAAAAAAAAGATTCCATTATTAGCTGAAGGCAGGATAGGCTTCCCTGAAGAGATGAGTTTTCACAGATCACATAAAAGTTAATGGAGTAGGAGATAGCTGGAAAGAATGGGGTAGGAAATTCCAGAGGATGGGAGAGACTCTGGAGAAGTCCTGTAGACAAGCATGGGAGGAGGAGACAAAGGGAACTAGAGAGCAAGCAGTCTTGGATGGAGAAGAGAGGGCTGTTTAGGTAATATCTGGAGACAAAATTGGTTGTAAATGGCTTTGTATGTTATTGTTAATGTTTTGAAGTTTATTCATTGGGCAATGGGAAGCCAGTAGAGGGATTGGTAGAGAAGGGTGGCGGACACTGAACGATTGGTAAGGTGGATGAGTCTGGCAGCAGCATCCATGATAGACTAAAGCGGGGTAGCCTGCAAAGAAGTAGGCCTGTGAGGAGGGAGTTACAGTAGTCAAGTTGAGAGATAACCAGGGAGTGAATAAGTTGCTTAGTGGTTTCAATGGTTAAAAAGCTGTGTATTTTGGAGACGTAACGGAGGTGAAGTCTACAAGGTGTGGACAGCGATTGGATTTGGAGCTGAAAGGACAGGTCAGAGTCCTGGATTACACCAAGTACCCTGGCATGAGGGGAGGGATTAAAAGTTGTATTGTCGATCTTGATGAAGAAGTCAGGGGATGGAGCACGGGTAGGAGGAAATATTATGAGCTTAGTTTTAGAAAGATTGAGTACAAGAAAGCAGTGTGACAACCAGGCTGATATGTCAGTTAATAAATTTGTAATGCAGGAGGGGACTGAAGGAGTGAGGCAAGGAGTAGAGAGATAAATTTGAGTGTCATCAGCATAGAGATGGTACTGTAAGCCATTAGAGTTTATCAAGTGATCAAGGTAGGACGTGTATGGAGAAGAGGAGGGGTCCGAGGACAGAACCTTGGGAGACCCCTACAGAAAGAGGAAGTGGAAAGGAGGAAACAGAGTTATAGGTAACATGGAAGGAGAGCTGTGATAGGTAGGAGGAGAACCAGGAGAGAGCAGAGTCTTCAAGGCCAAGAGAGTGGAGTTTTTTTAGGAGGGAGTAGTCAACAGTATCAAAGGCCTCAGAGAAGTCTTGTAGTGTGAGTATGGAGTAGGGGTCATTGGTTTTAGCAGCTAGTAATCCGCTAGTGAGTTTTAGTAGAGTTGTTTCAGTGGAGTAAGTGAAAGCCAGACTGTAAGAGGTCAAGATGGTTGTTGTCAGTGAGGTAGGAGCTCAGGCGATTGTAGACTAAGCATTCAAAAAGTTTAGAGGTGAATGGGAGCAATGAAATGGGTCTTAAGTTGTTCAGGCTGGTGGGGTTCATTGAGGGCATTTAAGGTATGGGGGTGATCAGTGTATGTTTTAGAGGGGAAGGGAAGGTGCCAGTGGAGAGAAAGAGATTCAAGATGTGAGTTAGTGAGCATTGCATAGAAGAAGAGGGTGACCGTAGTAGTTGTGAGGGAACGGGGTCCAGTGGACAGGTGGTAAGGTGAGCTTCGGAGAAAACTTTAGCGACCTCGTCAGTAGTAGTAAAGTCAAAAGAAGAAAATAGTGAGGGTGGTATTGTACAACATACTGTATGTTGAATGGCATAGATATCTGTGCAGTGGAGATGTCCCTGCAAATTGCATCAGTTTTGTTTTTGAAGTGATTGCCAATCTTGTGAGCAGTGAGTGAGTTACTGCGTGGAGGTGGTGGTGGAGAAAGTAGAGAGCTAAAAGTAGAGAAAAGATGATGACGACTGGATAACAAAGTATAAATGAGAGTGACAAAGTAGGCTTGTTTGACAGCATGGAGGGGGGAATTGTATTTTAAGAGGGCAGATTTATATAGAGTAAATGCTTGCTGGGATTTGGTTTTATGCCACAATCGCTCTAGTGCATGTCTGTGTCTCTTAAGATATCTGGTGTCATCAGTCTGCCAAGGTTGTAATGGCCGCGGTTGATACGTTGTGTAGTGAGCAAGTGGCCTGGTTAGGACAGGAGAGGGGAAAGATTTTGTCATAGAGGTGGTCAGCTGCAGAGTAGAAAAGAGATGGATTGAAGTGTAGATGGTTTCTACAGGTAATCGAAGAGATAGGTGGTTGAATTGAGATAGGTGGTTGAATTGAGAGATAGGTGGTTGAAGACAAGGATACTGTGAAAGTGATGAGGTTGTGATCAGGGAGAGGAAAGGGGTGTTCAAAAACACCAGGTTACTGGTGTTTAGGACCAGTAAAAAGAATGCAAGAATGTGACCTAATAAAACTTTATGAAGAACTCTAGCTCAAAATAGTTTTTGCCCGTTTGGATGCAATGTCCTCATTTAGAACCTATGACAAGTTTTTATTTTTGTCTTTGTTCCCATTGTGGAAATAGTGTCATACCTCCTGTCCAGGAGAAACAAGTATGAGAAAATCTCTTCAAAATAGAAGGAAAGGCCCACCTTTGACAGTTGTCGCAGAAACAGGTGTCCACATTGGAAGATTTCCCTTCTACAACTGTTCCTGTCACAACTGTAAAATGTTAGATTTTCCTTCACTATCTATCCTGGAATCAATTTTCACCAGGACAGAAAATGAGAATGGGAGCCCAAAATGGGGCACAGCAATAAAAATTGCCAAAAGATTGTAATCCTTCTCCAATCTATCCAAGTCTTGAATAAGGTCTGGTCTGCAGTTTCACTTAAAGCTTTAAACCTAATATGCCTTAAATATAGAAATGAATAACAGCAATAGAACTATAGGATATATTTATATAGTGGCAAATTACTGATTTGCCACATAACAAAACCACATTTGCTATTATATTCATTAATTTGCATCTAATTCTACCTTCCTGACAATGGCCCCCTCTACCTGGCATTGCACAATGTTATAGGTGCCAAAATGAGAATAAACTAATCTATGCACAAGAATGTGTCTAGATTTGCTCTGTTTTTCAAATATGCTCCTATTTGACAAATAGCATTAAATTGCATTTCATTAAGTGTTATATATCTCATAGGAGAGATGGATAGTTTGGGTTGAGTGCTACCATGGGTTCATGGCAAATTCCTAGACCAAAAAGTTCAAAGATTTATTGCCAGAAACTATAAGTGCAATGTATAGCTTTTGACATTGTCAGCTGAGTCACAATAGCCAATAATTTGAAAGAATGCATAACCCAGCCCTCTTTCTATAAAAAGTTGGGCTCCTAGCAGAATATATTGTCCGTGTGTGTTTGGAGCTGTGAGAGCAAAAAATTTTCTATAGGAAAATACTGTTAGTTTGGTTTTTTTTGCCATTAGCACAGAACACATTGCCTTTGGTTGGGCAACATCTTTCTAACTAGCCCTACATATTGACAGAATTTATCAACACACACCCCCCCCTTCCCCCATAGAATTTAATAGGGTTTGCCTCAAAATTGTATTACTTCGAACAAGATTTGCTAAACAGTTTGCAAATTGAACCCAGAAATTCCTAATAATGGGTAGTTGCTGAACTTATAACTTATTCCTTACCTTTTAGCTTTAAAGAACCCTTAACTGAAAATACATCAAATTTTGCTTTCTAATATAATACAGGGCTTTCCGAATAATGGATGATAACTATAGTAACTCTTTGGACCTAGAAGAATTCTCTAAAGGGCTGCAGAACTATGGAGTTCCCCTGCTCCCAGAAGAAGTGCAAGACATTTTTCAGAGATTTGACAGAAATGGAAATGGAACTATCAATTTTGACGAGTTTTTGAACACAATCAGGGTAAGTGTTTTCTTTGTACAGTGTTTTGTATACATTTTCTGTGTATACTATATTCTGGATTAAAAAAAATTAAATTATTGATTTTTTCTTTTTGTAAAGTAATACATACAGTATTTTATATTTATTAACTGTAACCATCAAGAAGTACAAGAAAAGGTCACAGAATGTTGGCTTCCTGCTACGCTTGGAATAAATCCGAATAGCTTGTATAATGGCTAGATCTAACAGTGTTACATATTATAAAACACATAGCAGAATGAGTGAGAATAGGGATAAAGCTGTCTCTCATAATCTTAACAGAAAAAGGAGGATATGAAATTCTGCAGAAGCATTGTGTAGAGAGCTAATGCTGGGCTTGCTTCGTAAAATTGTATAAAATGTTTATTTGTAAAATCAAGCTTTTATTCAAATAATAAAGAACAAAACTAAGAAATATTAAATTGGTAACATTTCCCTGTATAGCTCAAGAAGGATTCCCACATGTGGTCAACTTAAAAATGCATATGGTATAAGGCAAATCCAGCATAAAAGGAGAATCTAAAACTCCCCACACAAAATGGCCACTCACATCCTCAGTATCAAACTGAAAAAACCTAACCCAACATTACCCTGCTAGGTACACACAACAGTGAGTTGCAGAGACAGGGACAGTGAAACTGTCTCTTTAAATAAAAAAAGAACGCGTGGAGCCTACTTCAAAATCCATACCAGGCCCTTATGCAGTAGATAATTTATTTTCTAAATATCACTTTTGCAGAAGTCCATTGTACAGTTGCACCGCTTCATGTGCAGGTATAAGGCATCCCCCAGGCATGGTATTTAAAGGAACTGTAAAGTTGACCTTTAAACCTTATTAAAAGACTTGCTGAAAGGTGTTTTTTAAACAAATTGTGCATTGTCCCCCATGGGAATGTCCCCCAGCTACCCGTGCAATTTTTTGGGGGGCTATGTACAGCTTTTGCGAATTTCAAGCTGGGTTCACAAATTCCCACAAACTGAATCCAGGCCAGTTTCCAGATCACTAGTAGTGCATAAGAGAAGGGCATTAGGATAGTAAAGAGGTAGAAAAGTAATAAAAGAATAAGGGGAAATGCAAAAAGAAAAAAGAAACAAAAAAGGGATACACGTAGGGTGTTTAAGAATTGTTTATCATTAAAAAATCAAGGCAACACTCATGGATCCATAATTAGCCCTAATCTAACTAGCAAAGGATATTGCCAACTATCAATCAACATAAGTTCTGTTTTAGATTAGTAGTGTGACTAATTATTACATTAACATCTGACAGAATGTACCTTGGCATCTATACTATGTTTTTGCTAAATGTCAGACATTATTTAACAATATCATCCCCACGTTTGTTACTCCATTCCTATACCCACCTTAGGTGTTTTGTACCCCATTCCTGTTTTCTCCGTTGACCCCATCCTTTCTATGCATATTTGAAAATGTAAATAAAGAATATATAAAAAAAAAAAAACCAATGCAATAGCATTTTGCTGCTTTGCAGCCACAATGCAGATGACATGCAGATAGCTACAAAATCTATCTATAGGTGAGGCCTCAAAGAGATGTGTTAAAAGAGCAATATTCTCTAATGTGTATAATTTTTAAACAGAAATACATTAAGCTAGGAGAATGAAATGTAAACATAATTCATAAGTGGTGCTGGTGGTGTACTCCCAGCTATATCACCAACCTGGTCTCAAAATATCAACTAAACCGCTCTCTTCGATCCTCCCAAGACTTTCTGCTCTCTAGTTTCCGTGTCACCTCCTCCCATGCTCGCCTCCAGGACTTCTCCCAAGCTTCTCCCATCCTATGGAACTCTCTACCCCAACCTCTCCGGCTGTCTCCTAATCTATCCACCTTTAGACGATCCCTGAAAACGTTTCTCTTTAAAGAAGTTTATCCTGCTTCTACCTAGTAAATCGCCATTTATTTCCTCCATCAGCTCAGCTCCCCACGACTATTACCTTTTGTATCACTCAACCCTTCCTCCTGGATTGTAAGCTCTAACAAGCAGGGCCCTCTGCTTCCTCTTGTACCAAATTATATTGTAACTGTAATGTCTACCTTCTTTTTGTAAAGTGCTGCACAAACTGTTGGCGCCAGGGGAAGACTGACAACTCATGGGGCCCCCGGGCAATAGGGGATCATGGGGCCCCTGTGTCCTTGCCCAAACTCAAAAAAGCCTATGAAAAAGGTACCAGGGGCATCTCATGGGGCCCCCTACTGACCCCGGGCCCTCGGGCAGTGCCCAAGTTTCCAAATGGTCAGTCCGCCCCTAGTTGGCGCTATATAAATCCTGTATAATTATAATAATAATTAGAAATCTGTAGGGCCTCATGCACACTGTAGCTGTCAAACACCCGTTTTTTAGTCGTTTGGCTTGTTTTTCTGCCCCTAAATGCTTTGTTAGCCTATGAGCACACGGGCGTTTAGAGTTTAGAGACAAGGGCGTTTAGGGGCAGAAATCTAAACACACCAAAATCATGTTCAGGAAAGGAGCATTTGGTTAGAAAAAAAAATGATGACATGCCTAAAGACATGTAAATGCATCCTAATTCATTAATTACAGTGGCCAGAATAAATTAATCTTGGATAATATGAAATAATTAAACACCTAAATATTTGACGTACCTGACTGCGTCTAAATACACTTAAACACATTTGAAAAAGGCAGCTTTAGGACAGTTTTTAACACTGCTTTTTCCTGTCAGGAGAAAGGCTTTCAGTAGAGCCTAGTGTGCATGAGGCCTACGTGTTTTTCTTTTTAAAAGTATGAAATGGGGGGCGCTCGTGAGCAGCTTCAAGAATGGCTGCTATTTAAGCCTGCTGCTTGGCCACTGGCACATCGACCGATTTTTAGCCCGGGGGGGGGGGGGGTTTGGCCTTCCCTCCAACCTCTCCTGGCCCCCTGTGCCTCGATGGCCAAAAAAACAGCAGCCTCCCACTCCTCCAGTGCCCGGCAGGCCGGTCCAGATTTCGCGGGCTACCCGCCAGAGGCCGCAAATGAAGCCGCGGCCTTGATTTTGGGTCTGCCGCAAGAGTTCCAGAGCCCCGGCCACGGGATCGCGTCTTCCGCCGCAGGCCGCAATTGAAGCCACCGGCTTCGATTTCGGGTCAACCGCCGCCGCTACCCGTGGGTGGGCCGGATCTCAGAGGTGAAGATGAACTGGCATCAGAAGCATCCCTGTGGTCTTACACCCCAGGTCTGAGGGATGCTGTGCTCCTGCGCCGCTTCAAGTCCATGCTGCAGTCAGAATTGTCTTCCGCTACCTGCAAACTGGCCGTCTTTCGTGAGAAATTCGGGAGTTGGGAAATCGGACGAAGGATCTCAAGGATAAAATGAATGCTGCGACCACGGTCATTGAAAGTCACGAGCAGGACTTGTGTGACCTCACGAAAGAATTAGCGGACGTGCTGCTCCAGCTTGAGGATTTAGAAAACCGTTCCTGCCGTTGCAATTTGCGGTTAAGGGGTATCACAGATCTCACCTCCACCGCTACTGCTCTGTTTCAGGAGCTGACGCCCGCCATTCCCATTGACCGGCTCGAATTTGACCACATTCACCGTGCATTGGGCCCCAGGCGACCAGATGGGCACCCGAGGGACATTATCATCAAGTTCACTTACTACCGCACTAAGGAAACTATCCTCTTGGTGGCCAGAAACAAGCCAGACCTCAGATTCCAGGGGCATAGCTACCAGCTCTTCACGGACCTCTCCCAGACCACTCTTCAGAAGCGCCGCCAGTTGAAGCCCTTCACTTCGGTCCTGGTGAACCGCAGAATTAAATACGCCTGGGGCTTTCCGTTCCGCCTCACCTTCAACTACCGGAGCCGCAGTCACTCGGTTTCCACGCCGGAGGAGGCCCACTCTCTCCTGGAATCTTTGCACCTTCTTTCTCCGGAAGCCGCTACTCAGAGCCCAGCTCATTGATTCGGATCCCCGGCAAAGCCGCTTCACCAGGGCCGTCTCTGGGAGCGGTCGTCCAACAGGAAGAGAGCTGTCCCTCAGACCCATCTACGATCAAGTCTGTCCTGCTCTTCTCCGGGCTGAAGATGTATCTTGGATCGCCCGCGTTGTGTTTCACCGTTGGACTTTCCTGATGGGACTGTGAGTTTGGCCCTTAGGGATTTTCCAGTTTGTTAGCGTTCCAGGTTGGACCCGATTCGCCCTGTTCCCTTGGCTTCCATCCCTGAGTAGGGGGAGGGAGGGTCTCCTCCTGAACTTGCGGATTTTGACTTTCTGCTGTTTTGGCCTACCACGGGTCCGAGTAATGTTGTTCGGGTTCCCGTTGGTGGGATGAGGTGATGGTTCCCTTGGGCCCCGGGGTGGGAGGTTGGCCTGGTGGGCCCGGGTTGGGTGTCAGTCCTACTGGGAGGTGGGTGGGAGACCACTTGGTCTGTGTGGGCCCTTCCTGGAGGGGGTTGGCCCCCAAGTTTAGCTGGGTTTCTATGGGGAGGCTACCATGGATGTTCTCACTTCTGGGACTCATATTTTATTACTTTGGTACCCCGTTATATTGTGTTTATTGCCTTTTTGTCCTCTGAGGGCTCATGTTTTTGATGTTTCCATTTGCAGCCATGTGTCCGGTGGTAGAGCTACCCCCAACTGGTATCCTTCAAGTGTAGGAGGATGCATGTCACCATTGGCATGACACGTTTGTACTGTTGTATATACTTCTTGTGTCATTTCCCTTTTTTCCTTTCTTGTTTTCTTTTCTTCTCTGTTTTTTTTGTTTTGTTTGCAGGGTTTCGGGACACCATGGTCCGAACGCCATTGGGAGTGGAAATTGTTGGCTGACCTATGCTTTTTCTGCTGAACGTGCTGTGCTGATACCGCCATGGCCTCACCTCTTCAGAAGCAGGCTAAAGTTTTTTTCATCACCTCAAATCGCAATAAATCGACGTGGTATGTTTACAGGAGACCAGGTTTTCTCAGTTCTCCGCTCCACAGTATCTTTCGCCTCATTATCCTACCTTTTACACAGCCTCAGCTCCTGAGAAACTCCGGGGTGTACTGATAGCTTTCAAACGCAATATTCCTTTTGTCTGTGCTCAGAATATAGCTGAGCCCACGGGTAGGTATTTGCATCTGCAGGACATCCTCTGGGATCAGGAGGTTACTTTTGCCTCTTACTATGCACCCAGTCGGTTTCAGCATAAATTCTTTTCTCATCTTTGCATCATTGTTTCCCGACACTCCAAGGGTCTTCTTCTTTTGGGAGATTCAAATGTTACCTTGGATTCCACATTGGATAGGCGCTATGCCCGGGGGGTGGCCCCTTCTCACGACTTAGTGCTAGAGGAACGTATGCGCTCTCTTTTGAGGACGGCGGGGCTGGCGGACTCTGGAGGGAACTTCACCCAACTGTGCGCAACTTTACATTCTATTCCAACCCTTATGACAGATTTTGTAGATATTCATGCATGTTCAGCAGCTTCCCTTGGTCAGGCGGATAGCTATTCCCTCCTCGCTCTGGTCGGACCTTGATCCCCTGGTACTCCTCCTGGCTCTCTCTGAGTCAGTATGGCACCCCTTTCACTGGTGCATTCATGATTCTTTATTGACCACTCAGGTTACCTGCCAACAAATAGAATCTTTCTTACGCATATACTTCACGGAAAACTCAGGATCTGTCTCTTCGGCAGTGCCCCTGTGGGAGGCACATAAAACCACGGTGCGGGGTCATGTTATACAGCTGGCGGTGGTTCGGAAGCGGGGGCGCAGACTTTTGGCGCTTCATTCTCTGCTGGCCTCTGCGGATGCTCGTTGGAAGTCATTCCCATCCTCGCCCCATAAATGTTGGACCTACTCGCCTCTTCGGAGGCAGAACGGGCCCTGTGTTGGACCAAACACAAATTTTATTCCTGTGTTAATAAGCCGGGTCCGGTGCTGGCCAGGAAACTCAATTCTGTGGGGAAACCCCATAAACCGATCTGATGGCGACTTCCCGTGGGTGGCTGTACTTCTAATCCCCAGCAAATTGTCTCCTGTTTTGCAGACTTCCTTTCACGCCTTTACGCTAAACCAGATACCTTCCCTGTGGCTCAGGCAGAAGCATTCTTCCAAGACCTCCAACTTCCTGAATTATCCGAGGCAGCGCAGATGACCCTCAACGCCGATGTCTCCTTATCAGAAGTGCTCCAAGCTATCAAATCTCTACGGTCCACTGCGACCCCAGGTCCCGATGGCTTTTTCGGTCTCTATTATAAGAAATTTGCAACCCTGTTAGCTCTCTCTCTGTGTCTTCTCTTATGCATTCTTGGCAATTTCCACACCTGTCTTGGATAGGACGGGTTAATTCAGTGAAAATGACCATCTTACTGAAATTGTTATACTATTTTCGCACCTTCCCAGTGCGGGTTGCTCCTCATTTTCTTCGGTTGATTCAGGCGAAGATTATGTGTTTTATCTGGGCCGATAAATGCCCCAGAGTCTCCAGAACTACGCTTTTTGTTCATAGACTCCAGGGTGGTCTTGGGGTTCCTAATGTAACTAAGTATGATCAGGCGAGCCAGATTGCCCCGCTGTCTATGTTGCATGCTTCCTCAGACATTCCTCTCTGGGTCCTGCTGGAACTACCTAATTGTGCCCCTATTGCAATATCAACGCTTCTATGGCTTCCCCCTGCCCTGCGCCCTACGGCACTGAGTCCAATTTTGCTCCATGGCTTACACGTATGGGACTCGGTACGTTACTCCAGTGGCCTGATGTCACCTTTCTTGCCTTTGCTCCCAATTACTAACAACCCTCTCTTCCCACCGGGTTTAGATCAACCAAGGGTGTTTTCTTGGTGGGTGGCAAATGGTTTTTCGCAGGTGCGACACTTTTTGACTTCCCGGTTCTTCCCTACCTGGAATTTTCTTTGGGAGTCACGGGATGTCCCTCCGGCGGAATTTTTTTGTTCCCTTCAATTGCGGCATTGGCTGATCTCATTGCAGGGCACTTCTGCTTTCCCGTACCAGAAATCTGCCTTTGAACTGCTTTGCCAACAGCGTCCGGGCGCCCCAGGCCTTATTTCCCTTCTTTATGTAGCTTTGAACAGGCGCACGACGCATACTTCTCTTTCATATGTTGTTCAGTGGGAGCGCGACCTGGGGGCAGTCGTGGATCTGTAGGACAGGAATAGGGCCTGGTCGTTTATAGACAAATGTTCATTTAATACGACCACGCTGGAGGCGGCATACCAAGTATTGTTTCATTGGTATTGGGTTCTGGCTCTTTTGGCCCAGGCAAACCCTGCTTGCAGTGATCGATGCTTTCGGGGCTGTGGCCATCGTGGTGATGTATTGCATATCTGGTGGTCATGCCCAAGACTGCTTAGTTTTTTGTCTCGTGTGTTTGGCCTCCTTTTCACCTTGTTCCATCTCTCTATACGACAGGATGCTCGGTATGCTTTGCTTCATTGTCCCATACCGGGCCTCTTGATTCATCAGCAGATGTTGGCTTCCTCTTTGATTTGTCAGCCACTAGAACAATTGCTCAGGCCTGGAAGAGCCCGTTTGTCCCTCTTCAGGGGGTGCGGGATCATATGACCACTATGATGCTCAATGAACAGATGTCGAGTATCTGCAACGACTCCCAATGTAAATTCTTGAAAATATGGGAGCCATGGTTGCAATATGCCTTTCCCACGCTCCCCCCCCCCCCCCCCCCCCGGCTAGTCTGGGGATGTGATGTTGTTCGGCATTGGCGTTCTTGGATCCCTGCTCTTGGTTTTGTTATCTTTTTATTTTGTACTCCTCCTTCCTTTTCTTTTTTTTTTCTTTTTTCTGGTGTGGCAGTGGATAGCTGCCTTTAGTTTGAGTTACTATCGGTGTTATACTAATTTTTTGTTATTTAAGTACCATTGATAGCCCCTGCGTGGGCATACCTTTTGCTCTGTTGGTGTTAGAGCACTGATTTTTCAAAATTTCTAATTTTTTATGTGCAATTGATAGCCCCTGCGTGGGCGTGTTTGATTTGTTGCTCCTGTGTAAACTGTTATAAATTAATAAAAACCATTGAAATACAAAAAAAAAAGTATGAAATGAAGATTTTAAAAGTTTATTACTGCTTAGACAGCCTGGTTAAAATAGCAAGATTCTTGCTACCATTCTGAATAAATTCACCTTGGCTTATTTAACTCATTTGGTGATTTTATAGGAATGATACACACAAAACTATTCTGTTTGAGAGTCCTCAAGTATAGATGTGCTTTCCTGAACTCAAAAATTTGCATGAGGAAAAATTTGCCTATAAGCGCAAGTGTGAACCCAAGTATTAGCATTTACATGTCTATAGCCATGTACAGTGTACTTTGTGATGTGAATGCCTGGGGCTGCAAATACAGGTCTATTGGCCACATATCTTAAAATGCAAGAACCATAGTTTGTGTAGTACCCTCCTAGTCCAGCTAGGGGGAGCTAGATCCCAGTGGTTAGTTAGGAGCTTGTTCTCAGCTCAGGTGCGGCCAGGGCTGAGAGACTCTGCAGGACAGTTCCTCTGGAATTTCCCCCTGCTCTGAGGCTGTAACATACCTGGTGGTGGAGCCTGACGTGTGGAGGTAGGCTTCTCCTACAGGTCCGACTCAGGAGCCCTGGTAAAGTGAAAGGAGCACCTCAGCTCAGAGTGGGCATGAGTGCCTGACTGGTCTTCCATTGCAGGATGCAGGAGAGCAGCATGTGCGTTGCTGTAGAGCAGGCTGGGCTTTGCTGAAGAGCAGGCTGTGCTTTGCAGAAGAACAGGCTTTGCTCGCTGATGAGCAGGCGGTGCGTAGCTGTAGAGCAGGCTGTGCTGGTGGAAGACTAGAACAGAAGGCAGGCACAAGACAGCAGGTTCTGATGCAGAAGAGCAGGGTCAGGCAGTCTAGGTCGGCAACAGACAGGCACATCAAAGTACAATACAGCAGGCAGATGAATAGTCAAGGTTAGGCCAGGGTTGGTAATAGTAGGCAGATGGGCGGATAAACAGAGGGAGCAAAGATGAAATCCAGAGACAAGCGAGGGGTCAGGATAGGCAGCATTCAGGCAGGTCAGAGGTAGATCAAGTCGGTATCAGGAAGTCAACACAGGAATAGGTATCAGATGCTTCAGGGAACATAGTAGATCAAGCGGCAAGGACTCCATGCCATTGTGCAGCTTAAGTAGCCCTCCTGAGGCCAATGCACATATGGAAGTGTGTTCGTTCATGCATGTGTATTCATTTGTACACGAAAGTTCGCTTCGTGCACGAAAGTTCGTTCGTGCATGCGCACCTGGGGTCTTGCACGAGTTCCTCAATCCAGGACGTCTCTATACCTGGATATTTATTTCCTGACAGAGGCTTTTGGAGGAGGGCCTTGAAGGCAGTGTGTGGATCTGAGGTGTGGCTGGCTGCACCCTTAAGGGACCTCTCCTCAACAGAAGGCTTGACAAGGGGCCAGGACTCCCTTAAAGGTGTAGGAGCCTGCTCCGTAGGAGGAGTGTGGTGGTGGGAGAGGTGTAGAAAGTAGGAGGAAGATGTGAGGCTGGAGGAAGAAGGCTGCCAGGAGGCCTATTGGGATGGGGCCTGCCTGTGAGCCTGGATCAGGAAAGGCAAAATACTCGGGACTCACTTGCCCCTTGAGCGAGCACGGGTAGGGAAGGAGCAGCTCAGCTGATGCCTGGTAGCAGCAGCCAACCTGAAATTGGTGCAGGAGAGAATCTGAGTGAGTACACCTGCACCCCCTTTGCGGATAGAGGAAGGAGCACTCTGGTGGGAAACCAAATTAGCCCCCTACTAGTGACTATTCACTCATTCTGATAGGAGTCAGATCGCCTGCTCAGAAAAAGTCTCCAGATTGCTGGGTGAATAGAAATTCATCTAGGGTCTGGGGTGGTACAAGAAGGAGATGCTGGCTAGCTCTCCAACAGAGACTGTGTTGAAGAAGAGAAGCTTGTGAATAGTTCTAGGAAGTTTGTCCTCAGTTGTCAGTTCCCTTGGTCATCCTATGCCCTCTTACCCTATCCCAGTTATATTGTGTGAAGATTCTCAACTCCTCTAGTAAACCAGTCTCAATGTGTCTGTTCATTTCCACAGCCTCCAATGTCCAATGCTCGTAAACAAGTTATACTAGAAGCCTTTCATAAAATGGACAAAACAGGTGATGGTGTTATAACTGTTGAAGACCTTAAAGGGGTTTACAATCCTAAATGTCATCAGAAATATCAGAACGGAGAATGGAATGAAAGGCAAGTGTTCCAACATTTCCTGGACAACTTTGATTCACCCAACAACAAGGATGGCCAAGTAAGTTTCATACTATGATGCAAATATTAAAGTATAAACTTGTGCTTAGAGGTAACTACTTGTTTTGCAACAGTTTGAATACCAAGAGTTGGTGTGCCTTTGTTCTGGCATCCCAAGTATCTGGTTTTGCATTTGTTTGAGATTTCTCACTTTTGGGTGTTTACCTATATTTTGCAGGAATCCAGACAGTGCTATCTCTGCAATGAGGTCTTAGATCTGCCTACTAGCAGATTTGTACTGCTATCAGACTTTACTGACTACTCACATTTATAAAGTATGCAGCAGAAAGATTGCTAATCTTTGATAGTGAGAGGCCGTGTAGGAAATCAGTTGCTTGGTCTTCTAGAGTCCTAGAGAGAGATGAGACTTGACCCACCCAGAGTTTGCCCAAAACTAGCATTCTGCTGAAACTTTGTAATTTGTACAGTACTGCTTGGACTTTGAAGAAGGGGACATACCCCAAAATTGTATGTTAGTACAAATAAAAAAGTATCACAGACAGTACTCAATTGTTTCTGTACCAAAACTAGTAAACTCTAATACAACATACTATGGAACTTGCAATCTGAGCACACTTGCAATCTGCATACAGTTTTAGCCAGTCACTTGCTTCTTCTGTGCGGGGAAAAATCCTTTTCATTTCTACAGAGGCCGTATATTATGTGCCCTAAAATAGATGGCCTCTTGATAGGATTGAATTGATTGTTTTACACATAAACAGGGGAGACTAAGACTTTGAGTGGGTGGAGTGCTGGGTGGTTTTCTTTTAAAGTAAACCTCAAGGCCAAACTTTTTTTTCAGTTTCAGGTATGGTAGAAAGGAGTAAAATACCACTACCAAGCTTTTACTGCTGTCTAACTGTGTTCCATTGTGATGGTTTACGTTCATTTCCTGTCCGGGTGACTGCACTGACCCTGAAACTTTAAGGGGAAATCTCTCCAAAACACACCTACAGCAGAAATTAAAAACAAAAAAGGAGAAAGACTAGCACCTGTTAGCTTTATCCCCATTGTGTTTTTCCCCATTGGAGATCTCACTACTTGTCCCAGTGACAATGAGCAGTCAAGTCATACATCTTGTTTAATCAAAGTCTAGAGACTCAATGAGGGATGACTTCATTTTTTTTCAAATACAACAGCATACATGTGGTAGTAGCTCCACCGTCTACCTGCACACAGCAACCAGTGATAGCTATAAATAAAACCTTAAATGAGAAGTAGGGGTTTAATTTTAAAAAATATATATATATAAAAATGTGCGTGTGTGTGTGTATATATATATATATATATATATATATATATATATACACACACACTCACCTAGGTGGATGCAGTATCAGTCCAGTGTTACATGTTACCCCGCCGCGTCTAAGACTGAGAACTGAGAGATCAAAGACCACTGATCACTCAGTTCTCGGTCTTCTGTGAGCAGAAAGCTAGAGACTGTGTCAGCACCTGTGGTAGTGAGCTCTATTGATCCACAACTTGGGGTTCCCCAGGGCGCGGAGTCTAAGCACCAGCCTGCTTGTTCACCAGGGCCCCTGATGATGGGGATGGACTTAAAGCAGGCTGGGACCAGGTCGCGGCCCCTAGGTACACCCAGCTGAGGTGGAGGAGACCGCTAGCAGGAGCAGGGTACAACGGGAGAAGACACAGGGAATCCAATAGGCAAGCCAAGGTCAGGACAGGTGGAAAACAAGCAAGGTCAGGAACGAAGCCGGGGTCGGTACACAGATGGACAATATAGGATTCACAGCAGAAACTCAAGGGAGCTCCAACAACTAAGAAGTTGCTCAGGCAAAGTGGCCTAGTCTGAGCACATCTTATATAGACAGGCAGACAAGGAGGCGGGACAGGAAGTGATGGAAGAGAAAGAAATAAAACCCAGAGGACAGCAGACAACGCCCATAGAAGAGCATAGACAAACATGAGAACGGATCAGAAACAGGACTGCAGCAAGAAAGGTAAGAACAAAATGAAACTGCAGTCTAACATGTGACAGTACCCCCCCCCCCCCTCTTACGAGGTCTCCCCACTCTTTTAGGGCCAGGCTTAAGGGGAAACTTCTGATGAAAAAAATTCCACCAGACGGGGTGCAGAAACATCAGAAGGAATCTAACACCTCTTCTCAGGACCATATCCCTTCCAGTCAATTAGATACAAGAGCTTCCCTCTGATGAATTTAGAATCCAAGATTTGCTTGATTTCATACTGATCAGAAGTACTCGCTATTGGGGAAGAATGATGATGATGAGGCTGGGAAAATCTGTTGATGATATACGGTCTCAGAAGAGAAACATGGAAAACATTAGGGATTCTCAGATGTGAAGGGAGGCGAAGTTTAAAAGCAACAGGATTGACCTGGCAAAGGATGGTAAAAGGACCAATGAATTGAGGAGCAAATTTCATAGAGGGTACTTGCAGACGGATACTCTTGGTAGAGAGCCAAACCTTGTCACTCGGGTAAAATTTGGGACTCACCGGGTGATGACAATCTGCAGCTAATTTGTACTTGGAAGCTGCAGATGTAAGTTCTTGGAAACATTTGCCTCAGAAGGAGTAAGAATAGGAGAACATACAACAGAAAACCATGGCCTGAGCAAACTGTCAGCGCCTGTGGTAGTGAGCTCTATTGATCCACAACTTGGGGTTCCCAGGGCACGGAGTCTAAGCACCAGCCTGTTTGTTCACCAGGGCCCCTGTTGGTGGGGATGGACTTGCAGCAGGCTGGGACAAGGTCGTGGCCCCCAGGTACACCCAGCTGAGGTGGAGGAGACCGCTAGCAGGAGCAGGGTACAACGGGAGAAGACACAGGGAATCCAATAGGCAAGCTGAGGTCAGGACAGGTGGAAAACAAGCAAGGTCAGGAATGAAGCCAGGGTCAATACACAGATAGACACTATAGGATTCACAGCAGACCCACAAGGGAGCTCCAACAACTAAGAAGTTGCTCAGGCAAAGAGGCTTAGTCTGAGCACATCTTATATAGACAGGCAGACAAGGAGGCGGGACAGGAAGTGATGGAAGGGAAGGAAATAAAACCCAGAGGACAGCAGATGACGCCCATAGAAGAGCACAGACAAACATGAGAAGGGATCAGAAACAGGACTGCAGCAAGAAAGGTAAGAACACAAATGAAACCGCAGTCTAACATGTGACAGACTGTGAATCACTGGCTCTCTGCCCTGTCCCTCTGGGGTTTACTGGAGCAGCAGTTTGTGGAGGAGACAGGAGCAGCTGGTTCAGGCTGTCAGTGGCTCACTGAGAGGGCTGAGCCAGCTGCCAGTCCTGTCATCCAGGTGGATCCCGACAATATCTTTTCAAAGCCTGGACTGACTTTGTGACGTCAGCCAACAGTGGGCTTTAGCCCGCTGTCGGCTGAAAACTGGCCAAAAGAGTGCAGAACGAAGGAGTGTGATCCATAGAAGTACAGCCAAAAAAGCTTTCACTGTTCAACAAATTTTTATTTTTTGCCAGTTTTGGAAACAAAAGGATCCATTTCTTAATGAATTTCACATTCTGAGTTCAAATATAACAATGAAATTTGTCAATTGGCTCTAGTTTTTCTGTAAACGGAAAGTTTTCTACTATATGTGTAATGACTACATAATGCACAATAATTTTATAGATAGATGTCTTTCCACAAATATAAAGCAAGTGATATTGACTACATAACAAAGCCTAAATGGCATAATATATTGCATAGGATTACCAAGAAAAATTATAGCCATAAGCTAAGTTGAATAATTTTAATACTTAGGATTCTCACTAATTTTGTCTTCAGTTTGTGTCGGTTTTGCTTCTCTTGGCTTTTCTCTTGTATTCGAGGAAAGGGCTATCTCTTACAACTGCACGTGACTACACGCTTCAGGTTCTTCCTCACTTGACTCAACCACGAAGGATTCTGGTGCTTTAGGAATTGGTAGCCCCTCTCCATGAGGAACTGGACGTATTGCCAATGGAATATTTGGATAGTGCACAGATAACTTTTTCTTCTTATTTAGCCCTTTTACAATTGGAGGCACCATACAAAAGTAACAATTACTAACATGATCTGTTGGCTCTCTCCAAATCATTGGCACAGCGAAAGGCATAGATGCCTTTTTTCCATTCAACCATTGCTCCAGTGCCGTCCCACAAGAATTGCAGCATATATGTGGTGCCCAGCTCTTGTCCTGGTCTCCTATCTTGCAGCCAAAATACAAGTTGTAGGCTTTCTTAATCATTCCTGTTATCCTCCTTTTTTGTGAGATAAAAGTTATTTCACCTCAGATATAGCAGAAATTATCTGCTTTATTCACACAAGTTCGAGGCATTACTGAGTAGCCTATATAAGCATAAAACGAAATGTAAAGACGCTGTCGAACTACAATCAGCTACAGATACTGCAGCTTTTATGCAGTGAAGTGATGCAATTAAAGGCTAATATTGCATCATCTCAGTATACATGCAATTTTCTATTGGTCACCAGTATCAATTGCGCAATATGCAGCTGAAGTTGCATCATAATTTTGAATGGCTTACGTCATTAGATGGGTGAATATATCATGGAAACTAGAGCCAATCAACATTTTGTAGGGTCATTTTCGTTTTCAGCACCCCAAAATTATGTAAGATTAGCTAATTTTATGCCCAAAACTTTTTACCTGTTGAACAGTGTTATAGGTCTCCTTTAAGACAAGCGGTCTCATTATCATTACTAGCAGATAAGCTTAGCAAATGGAATAATTATGCTGCCATATTAAGACATCAGGAAAGAAAAATATGGTAGCTATTAAATCATTGTTTTGTTTTCCTGGGGCAAACATAGAAGAATATATGTGGTAAATAGGTAAGCACCAGGGAGGGTTGATGCTTAATCATACTGAAATGAGTTTTTTTTAAAGGATTTATTTATAGTTCTTACTAGTCCTGTCGATAGATAAAAGGCAGAATTACTACCACATGTAAACTACCATGTTGGCCCCAGAAAATGAAAAATTGTTATTAAATATTTACTGTCATTTTCTTTTCCTGACTTACTGCATCCCCATGGCATTTACATGGATAAGGCTTCGTCCCCGAACTTCCATAGGACCCAATATCAATAAATCTCCATCCAGCTGACCAAAATTTGTAACTAGTCACTACACTTTCTAGGGCAGGAACTATACTGCCATGGAGATAAGTATGGAAAATACATATAGGAAATAACTAGCCAAACAAAACTGGGTGGTTTTCCAGAAATAAATATTTACTTCACATGCTTTGTAGTTGCTAGCACTCTCTTGCCAAATTCTACCCTAGTCAGAGAGGCAGGCTCAACAACAGGCTCTGCCGTCAAACTCCCATAGGACCCAATACAAATAAATTGAAACCCCATCCAGATGACCCTGTTCTTGTAAATACTCACTACACTTTCTGGAGCTGGAAGTCTGCTGCCATGGAAAAAATCAGTCAATAGTTTTGATTATCCAGGAAGCGATAAAATGAATAGAGGCCTTTTTCCCTCTGATTTTTCTATATGGGATGACGGAAAACTGATTTTAGAGTCAAAATTGGGAAGTTGCTTGTATGCAAGCCTGTAAAATTTCTCCCACATCCAGCCAGTAAGTCCATTGTGTCTTTGAATGTAGGCAATCCCAGCTCTTGGTTAAACTGAAAATATGAAGAGACTTTTGGAAAAAAACTTGATATTGTTTGAGAAAAACTCTGTCCTGAAAGGCTGAGATACTTCTCTCAAAAGTAACTGCATCCAAAAAGGTTGCCTTAGGAGTCATGTTTTACAAAGTAATACTTTGATCATGAAAGGGGGATCAGCAAAAACACAAAAATTAGAGATAGATCCCACTAGGGATACAATGGGTGTGTTGGTGGTCTCAGTTACCTCACACCTCCCAGGAATTGTTCCACCGAACCTCAAATGAGAGGTTGAGGTATGACAATAATTCGATCTTTAAAGATGGGAGACTAAGGCCTTTTTCCAAGCCAAGCTACAAGATATCCAGGGCATTGTGGACCTGGGATTTACTGGATCAAACCCTACTCCAGCTACAAACATGTTTTCATTGACCCTGTTAGTGCTGGGTTTCAAGGCATCCAGCAACATTTATGACCTGGTGCAAGCATTCAGCTTCTGTCAATCTCTCCATCTCAATATTAAGACCACCAGTCATAGACATGCTGTAAACTGGTCACACATCAATTTTGTGTCAGGGGACCTAGACAAAAAGGTATAGGCAATGGGCAATGGATGTTGCTGATTGAGGTGCAACAGAAGTGAAAACCAAGGTTTCTTTGACAAGAATGAGATCATGGCCAAGATCAACAATTTCTCCTGGCACACTCTGGAGAGGAATTTCACAATCAGCAGCACTGGTGTGAAAGCCTAAGCTGTTCTGGAGTTCCATTACGCTGTCAGTGCATCACTCTCCACTACCTGGTAAGGAAATCTAAAATAGAACATGTTCAATTAGGTATTTTGGAGAGAAGTGAACAGATCCACCTCCAGACTGAACCAATTTTGAACTATCTACTGAAAGACTCCTGGGTGTAATGACCACTTCTTTCCTATCACTGCCAAAGCAGAATTTCCCATCACTAAGAGAGCTCAGGCACATTGTCTAGGTAATGGTGAAACCTTACCCCTTTTATTCTCAACAAAGCAAATCATTGCCACTAGCACATTTGTAAAGGTGTATGGGGATGTTGAAAGTCCCGAAGGGCAAGACATAGAATGGAAAGTGTTGGTTGGCCACTGTGAACCTAAAGAATTCTTGATATGAAGGCTCTATGGGTACATGCAAGTATGTATCCTTTAAGTTGATTGCGAGCATGAAGTCTTCCGGCTGGACATACTGAATACATCTTTAAGGGCCCCATCTGGAAACATTCTGCATGTACATGCTGCTCAAGCCTTTATAGAATGAGGGCTTTCTCCAACCCCGACTGCCTAGGGACCATAAATAATGGGCAATTCATATTCAAATGTTTCTGGTCCTGTGGAACAATTGTGTACTGAGAGAGTAGGATCTTGACATACTTCCCCAATACCTGCCGTTTGTCTGAAGAACCATATGACACAGGTATCTGTAATTGATTCTGCCCATACAGTATGTAACTGAAAGGTCAATACCAGGACTCAGCTTGCCCTGCTTAGGCTTTTGCACACTAAAAAGGATTTGTGAGCCCCCTGCCAAGTAAAAGAGCCCTGTTTGGTGGTCTGAGGGTGGACTGTGCAATCTTCCAATTCCTACAGAATTCCCTTACAGGCCTGTATGTTTAAGCTTCCCTGCTCCATTTCACTGTCTGATATTCAAATTGGAAGCATTTCTGTATTGAAGATGTGTATCTTGTGGCAGCATTGTTGATTTGCCTCCTGTTGCCTTACTTTTACTTCTACTCTTACTTCTACTTAGTTTATTCCCAATTAGCGATTGACCCTCCTAGGGAATTCTACACCATCCCTGTATAGATGAATGCTGGCTTTAAAGGTCTCCCCCATCTGTAATGCTTCCTTCTCTCAGGAGATCTGGATGTTACACTCCTCTCCCTTAATCTTCATCTTGAATGAGAAGTTGACCTGATAGGACTAAGCAGACAAATGCGAACATGAAACTTTGTCTCTTTACCTGTCAAAAAAACCCCTTCTCCTGTGAGCCATACCTTGCCTACATACACTGTGAAAAAAGAAAATAACCAGGGCTGGCAGGGATGCTCCTTGACAAACCATATGACCAAGGATGTTAAAGTTGATCTACGTTTATACCTCTGCAGGAAATCCTTGATGCAAAATGTCCATTGACCAGCTGCCAAACACAATGTTTAGTACAGCTGGGATGAGTACTGTTTCTTGGTGCACATAGGGATCCTCACAACAATGGAGGACTTCACACAGGTGAGACAACCTGGTGTAAACTGCCATGGATTTACCTATGGCACAGGTATGAGGGTTTCTTCTTCTGGCTTCAGTGGTCCTATGTAATGTAAATGAAAAGAGAACAGGGTCAACTAGTTGAGGCTTCAGTTTATTGTTATGGGGTCTGTGATATGGAGGAGCCTGGGGATCACCAACCAGATGATCTTTTAAAAGCTGCCCTTTACTGTTAAAACAGCAAAACAAGGTAGCATTTCTTTAGCATAAAGCAAACAAAAACACTTTACACAATTCTGGAAGAAAACAACAATTCAGCTCACCACCGGTACAAACCTGTCCCGCAACAGGGTTTACGGTTCCTACCTGCTCTCAGGGTCCCAAAACGTTCACAGAGTACACTGTGTCCAGCTCTACAAAAACACCTCAGACACCTTTTGATTGCTTCCTGCTCCTTTCAGGCCTGTCTCACAGGTGGGTTAATCCTGAGCAATCAAAATTGTTTCACTTGCCTACTAAGAGACCACAACCCAAATAATGATGACATATATCTACCATTAAGGACCCATCCATGGACCCATCCCTGGTGTCCTGTACAGGTCCTATGGGAATTAGGACCTCCTATAGGGGCAGAGCCTTACCCATACCTCTCAACATTTGAACGTGACAAAGAAGGATATTGACTCTTTAGTGGCAAGGTCACTTTAATTCTGTACACAGTAAGAAGTAAGTCTCCGTTCTATGTGACTACCTCCCCTTCCCCAATGTTTTGTCCCTCTGTACTGTAATGGCTCAATGACTGGTTAGAACTGTGCAATAGTTTTATAATTTCTAAGCCCATCACCTGGAACCTGCATGTTGTAATTCCTCAGTAGTGAGGTTGGACAATCATGATTCTGTCCCAGCACTGACAAAACTTACATTATGGGCCCTAGTAAAGGTGAAGCAGTAGAGACTCAGGAGACAACACAGCCATCTGATGCCACACCCGTTTTCTCACAGTGGCCCTCAGGTGGGTCAGTGGACAGATTACCAGACCATAAATCCCCTCTTGTGATTACAATGTGGGACTAAAACTGCAAACCTGAGGTCTGTGGAATTCCAGAATTCAGTTGAAAAATTATAGATGAGATGTATGGCCTTACCCATGTGTATGCTGCTATAAGATAGCCATGAAAGTCTTTTAATGCATTTTTTATTTTAAAAGGGGTTTAAAATTATACATTTTTGACTTCCTGATTTTAACTTGGTAAAACAAATAGAAAGTAAAGTAATACAGTTCTTCGAGTATCTACAAACTTGTTTACAAGTGTACTATTCCTTTTTTTTTCCAGGTGACAGTGGAAGAATTCTTGAATTACTACAGTGGTGTCAGCGCTTCCATAGACAGTGATGCCTATTTTGTTGTAATGATGAAAAATGAATGGAAAATTTAGAACTACAACTAGCACAGCAATTATACATTGGTGTTGATTTATTTTGCAAAGTTAAAATTCACCTAGCCCAGGGAAAGAGGTGAAGCTGTGCCATCTCCAATCTCATGTAAGGAAAAACTCTGTTTTTTGACTGGCTATTTTTTTTACAAAGTTAATTTTCAATTGCCTCATTCACTAATTTACAGTAAACCTTGGTTCATATTGAATGTGGCTTTGAAATCACACTACTTCACTTGAAGTAGCACAATTTCAAAGCCCCTGGTCAGTGCGATTTCATGTGCAGCTTGCCTGACAACTGTGCAACTTCTTGCACAGATGCCTATGCAAGTCACACATGAAATCACCAAAAATAGTGCAGGAACCTTTTTTTCAAAATCAGTGCCAGACCCGCACTGCAAAGTCGGAGTTTCACCAGTTTGAACGGTTCCATAGGCACAAATAAGGTGCAACTTATAATGTGATTTTTAACGATCAAATCACATTGGTTTGAATGGGGGCTAATTAAAAATTCAGTGAACAAAATCTATCCTTTTAAGTAATCAACTCCAGTATGTGAAATATTCCTAATGTAGATGCTAGCGATCTGAGGAGTCAGACCCTAATCTAAGCATCTCATGTTTCCAAATTATTTTATTTATATAATTGTATTTAGTAGAATGCAACAATTGCAAAATATAATAAAACATGTCAATTATTAACAGAAAGTGATTTTGCTGTGTGTGCTTGAATATAGATAGACTTTAAAGGGCATGTTTATTGCTTTATAGAACCCATACAGCAATGAAAAAGCACTGCATCCATAAAAATGTAATTTCATGTTAATATGAGCCGAAAGGTTAGGTCACAGGTGCTATAGAACAGAAAGCTGATGGTTTGGGACATGGCAGAGACTTGCAGCATGTCTGTGCACACTCTCACCGTGGACGTATTGCAGTGGCATCCCTAGGCGGGTGCGGGGGATGCGTGCCGCACCGGGTGAGACCTATCGGTCGGGGTGACACCAGACCCTCTCTACAAGCTCCACAAAAAGGAAAGTTTTAAAGCAAGCCGACGATCCCCGCAAGAGTCTGATCCATTATGCTCCCCAATCCGCAGATCCGATCCATTTTGTGGCGATCGTCGGCTTGCAACCTATATGCAGGAACCTCCTCCATCTGACATCACTTCGCCAGCATGTGCAGACCGGACTGGTGTTGAAAGATCAGTTAACCCCATATAGGTTACAAGCCGACGATCCCCGGGGAGCATAATGGATCAGACTCCAATCCATTATGCTCAATCCGCAGATCCGATCCATCCTTCGGGGATCGTCGGAGGGGTGGTACCAAGTGTTACCGCACCTGGTGACACCAACCCTAGGGACGCCACAACGTATTGTACATATGAAAATCATGGAGAAAAAGCTTGGTGAAGTAATATTACACTGGCAGTACAAAAGCAAAGCAGCGTAAAGAGAACATCGGCTACAAGGAAAAAAAAGTTTTTTTATGGTCATACAGGGACAATTGTTAGCTAATGGGAGGGTGAAATTCTTGATAGTGAAGTTTTTGATGAATGATCTCCCCTTTTTGATATACCGTTTTTCATGCAAAGTATATGAAAAAATCAACAGGTAGAATAATATACTGTCATAATGACAGATGATCAGCATCTGAAATCTTGCTAGCAGGAAAACACAGTATGTTGATAACAATTCAAGAGAAAAATGAAATGGCTTCTGTCTCTCAGAACAGAGAGTTGCACTTTCTCCAAAAAAAAACAAAGCAAAAAAAATTGAGGCATGCTGGGAATGGGAGGGGTTATATTGGACTGTCGTTACAGCTTTGCCAGTGTTCAGTCTCCTGAAGGCAGCAACATAACCCAATGTTCCTGAGTACTTTTCCTGTGCCCTATGATGTATGAATAAGATAGGGATCTTTTTTTCCAATAATGAGTCCCATAGGGATCTCTGGACTAATAATTTCCTACCTAGGGAAATTCAGCAGTCAGGTAACAGAGTGCCGTGTATATTGATCTCCTGGGGAGAAACAGTAGGAAAAAAATGGCAATTTTACTATACTGTATAAAGAGGGAGAACATTTTAAATGCCGGGATCCTAAAGAAAGATTCTAGTCTTGCATAGAAATAAAGTGGATACTATTGAGACTGCCAATGCTGTCTAGCAGGAGACAGACATTCAGTGACAGATGGAACTGAAGCGCTGAGCTGGGGAGGTGTTGGAGCAGATGTCTCAGGCTCTCAGTGGCGTGCTGTAAAGTTGGGACCAATCCAGAACCTGGACCAGCTGAGTGACATCAGTTGACAATAGACTTTAGCCTGCTGTGGGCTGAAAATGGGCCACAGGAGTGCAGAATGACCTACACTATTGTGATCCATAGGAGAAGTAGGACCAGAAAAGCCTTGGCCATACTCCTCCTTTGAAAGACTGATGCAGAAATTTTTGTATGACTTGGGAAGCTGTTACATGGATCCATGCTCAAGTGTAAGAAAGGATTTATCTTGTTAGAATTGTTTTTCGAGAATTAAAGGAATGGGATTTTCCAGTTCAAGGATCATATTTGTTCATTGTCAAAAAATCCAAATTCTGCAACTCAAGATGAGAGGCAAAATATTATTGTGACAAGTATAAAAATAAAGAATGTAATGGAGTTAGCAGCAATCCCACAATACTAAAATTAAGTAGATGGGATAGAATGTGCTTCTCAAAGAGTAGAGCAAATAGAACATTTAGAGTAACAGGAACTACCAGAATCCAGGACACGGACAATTTTCAGTAAGTCGCTTCAATGTTTTTTTTCTACTTGCCAATGTCTACATCCTGAAGGCAGCTGCATAGTCCAGTTGTCTCAGAATAACTGAATCCTGTGATCCCCAGTAAACAAGAAAGAAGATAATTCACAGCAATGGTGTCAAAACGTATTCCCTAGAGAGACCATGGGATTCCAGAGTTTCTAACTTCTTTATCCACATAGCTTCCTGTTTCAGTAACAATTTCTCATGGTCACTTCCATGTCTCAAAGGGGCAACACAATCCATACGTGAAAGTGAAGTTGTCTCTCCTGTACAAAATGACAAGCAAACCTTGTTAAACGATTGCGTATAGGTAATCTTGTGTTGTTTCACCAATATATTAAATGCCACAACATGGCATACAAGATACAGTATAACATACTCTGACATATATATTGAATAAATGGTGCAGCGCTAAATACTAGAGCACAGTTTATATGCATAATATATGAACATGCATGATATCACTCTAAGGGTGATCAATAAATACAAAAGTTCAAAGTAATAGTGCGGATCATGGAGAGATCCTAATTCAAGGTGAGTGGACGTCCTGATCCAAGGTGTGATGGTAGGTGTGATCACACAAATAGGTGAAAAACGCACTCACCAGATGTGCGTTTAATATACCCAATATGCAATCCTGCGTCACCAGGCCATAAAACGATCATCAGATGCCAGATCAGATTGTACCCAGATCACCATCCCGGTTCCACAGAAGTGAGGTCATCTGAAACCGCTACCAGGTATCACCACCAGGGTCCCGAGTCCTCCAGATGGGCACTGCGAATGATAGCACTCACACAGAGTGCCCAATAAGAGACCTCATAGCGTGATACTGCTTTAGATGCTGACCATTTGAATTCTGCCAATTCTGACATTTGAAAAAAATGAAAAACGTGAGAAAGGGGCAATAAATTACAGAGGAGAAAACTCCTATGTCTAATGTAACCAAAATAACATTGTCTGGTACTGGAAGGTCATTTATGATTTTCAAGAGGTGAAGGGTGTCCCTAACATAAGGCGGCAAAGCAACCACAAAGAGCTGCAACAATTTATTAACCACTTTCCCGCAGCCCTATATATGTATATATACACGTGATTTTGCATTTCCGGGTAGGGGGCGTGCACCCTACCCGCGCCGCCATTCGTGGCCTTTGCTGTCAGTCACCGGGTCCCAGCCGGTGATTACTAATACTACTGTATTTATGTCAATCCATGATGACCAGTTTTCCCCCCTTGTCGGGAGTTTTTTGATCACAATGTCATAGCAGTTCTTCAGTTGCTTCCAAGTGACACATTCTTTGGTAAATACCTGAAAAAAACTAAAACTGTGCCTGTGTCCAAATATATATGGACCTAACTGTATATGTCGATTTGTCAAAAAATTTTGAAAAATAAGGAATGGTATACCAAGTGTTTTCCCTCAAAACAAAGTGTTTTTAACATTATATTAACTATTAAAGCAAAACATGATTTATTGAATAAGTTCTGTTAGTATAATAACATAAGAATTGTCAGAATTGCAAATCATATTTAGATCATATTATAGCAAGAATAAAGCATCAGTACATCACCGGATATTGTAGCATCACCTGTTGCCCAACGATTGGGGGACTCTCAGCAATCAGCAAAGGGGAAATCTGGGAAATCACCGCAAGGCACGTCTGCAACGTCTTAAATGAGTCCCAAATTCCCCTAGAATCCCCCGTCTTTTATATACATAATTTGCAGTGTCCTTGTTTACTGCTATGCGCAGTAGACTCTATTTGTGTAACTATTGTGACTATTAACCTTGACTTGTTCGACTATATATCTTATAACTATAAATCCTTGACTGATTGCAACTGCACATCTGGTAACTATGAATCATAGATCTAGCCTTGATAGATTTTAACAAAGTCCTTGTCTTATTATTCTAAACTCTAGTTACCCCTCCACTGATTTGTCCTACTAAAATTATGGCAATTGAGTGTCAATCATCCTTCACACATACATTTTATACACCCATGTCACATATGTATCACAATCGGTCCTTGACTGAAACTCAAGTGACATAAGTTGCCATGACCATAACTGGTCGCCTGCAAAATAGCTTGTAAGCTATATAACAGTTCCTAAGAGTTAATAAAACTATTATAATAAACTATTATAATCATAATAATCAGTAGAGGGTGAACCAGAAAATCTAGAACCTTAGTAGCTGAAGGGGAATAGCCTAGAAACACATCCCACCAGTGATGGGAAGTAGCTTCCGCTAAGCTAGACCCCACTTTTATCAATTTTTCACCTACTATGGTCACAGTCACAATGTGTTGTGCAATCGTCTTATTTAAATATTTGATATGTTGTTGGACTTCTATTGATTCATTCATTAATTGTTTCAAAACCGTTAAATTGAACTCCCAATTGGGGATCTCCAATGAGAAGCCCTTCCAATATTCTTGGACTGATTCTTCCTTGTCACCCTGTAATACAAAGGTTTCATTGCGCCAAATTAAAGAAGACAGGTTACTAACACAGCCTGAGAAGGGAACTCTCATTCCCTTTATCACGGGAGTGTTGGTCACCATACACACTACACACAGTTTGCGGAGCTATTTCAATCATCATCTCATCAGAAATAGGTAAGATGGTTCATTTACATATACTTACAGTGTTCTATAACAGACATGGCTCATATACAGAAAACTGTAGCTTACAGATTTTTCCCTCTAAAGTATCATCGCAAAAAGAAAGATCATGAGTCTTAGTATCATTATCTACATGGGTGTCATAGTTCTGGGCTCCAATAATGTTGAGCGCCAGGCACACCAATAATCAAAGGCATCACAACAAATTTACACATTATAGTTGATTTAGTAATATTATACATTATTATTGTCCCAAGGCAGGTAGTGTCATAACAAATCATCTTTTGAGCATCCAAGTGTATCCACATATCTATGGGGACATTCTTGTTGAACACGGTCCTCCTTACTAATTCATTTCCGGTCATCAACTTAGCCTGCATATTAACTTTTTGTTGTTGCTCATACATGGTTTGCAATGTACACACCGTCCAGTTAATAAATCTTGCAACATTCGTGTCAAAACCTTTTGCAAAATTATTTGAAGCATTTGTCAAATGAAGCATCATGTTATCAACTCCAGCAACTATACTAACTGGATGAAATATAGTAGGCATCCATTTAGCTTGCATAGTTAAAGCATCGTTAATCTTACTCCCAGCATTAGACATTCTATTTGCTAGTGTTTCAATATCAAACCCATTTAAGGTTCCTGTTAGGGAGCCGTAACCCCCCAAGCAATGTATCATACCATGCCCTCTTTTTCCATTTCATACAGCTTTTTACAGTACTTGGGAATGTTATTTGAGCATGTATCACAGTTTTCTGTGCATGTTGACCCACTTTTTCACATGTAGAAGGCAATCTTTTAATATGTCCGGGTTTGATACGAGTAGTGTTTGAATTTACAAAGATTAAGTACTGACCCCATCATGGTCTTCCTTGGATTTCACTGGCGTTGGTACAAGTCATAATGATTGTCTCATTAAGAGCAAACTGAAAGACAGTACTTGCTTTAGTCTTAGTGGTACAGTTTCTTGTTACGGACCTCCTATTTGCAGCTGACAAATAAATGAAGCTTGCTTCCTGTTGGCAACAGCAAATGCTAACTTCAGAGATTATATTTATCACACCTTCATTTCCATGAACCGCATATGTTGGCTTGTAACCCTCTATTGGAGCTCCTGTCCATACAGTACCATTGAAGGTTATATTTAGAATGAGGCAGGGCTGATTAGCTGGGCATAAAAAATCATCTTGAGTTCTATTCGTACGCATGCTTTTCCAACCCCAGCTCATTCTGGCATTGCCGGTATCTGTTACTTTAACTCCCAGTGTCCATGCTTCGACCTCTAATTTGACCAACCACATGATACCAAGGATTCCAAGACTGAAGGTAAGTACATTGTTGCTCTGTGAAAGACAATACAGTATGAATCATTCTCGCAAGTAACATTTTCCTTGTGGGACATATTCCCACTTTTCTCTTCCTGGTTTTAGGATCAGTAGGGTGCGATTCTTACCCACAGCTATTACTTCTGCAGGTTCCGGGGGACCGGACTCCCCCTGTACCCAAATTTTAGCCCCCACATTAACTGTGTTAGTAGAGCCAAAGCCTTGGTCTCCTCTAACTGTTAACTTTGTGGGAGCTTCGCCTTCTTTAATGTTAGCAATATACAAAGGAATCAAAAGTAACTGAGCTACTCGGTCCTGGGCTGGTAAAATCATAACTTCAGTGCTAAGGTTAATTATCACTACTTTGATTTCTCCCTGGTAATCAGCATCTATTACTCCTCCCAGAACTACTGCTCCTCGGACTGCCATACTTGATCTAGTTGCTAATTGGCCATAATGTCCCAGAGGAATCTGATAGCCTATTCCTGTTGAGATTATTCTTACATTTCCTGGTGGGATCACCACGGTCTCAATGGAATATAGGTCCAATCCAGCTGCCTCAGGAGATGCCTCAAGAGGTGTTTTAGCTTTCTCATGCATTTTCCAGTATATCAGGGTTTCTATTTTTACTGCATCAATGGTCAAATTCGGTGTCAACATTCTCATTAGAAAAGTGGTACAATCTGTCACAGGTCTATTGTTAATTATCTGTAAGGCCTCTGACAGATTATATCGCCATTGACCATATGCATCAGGCCCTTGCAACTTCTTTAAAGTGGATTTTAGTATACCATTCATTCGCTCCACCAACCCAGCTGCTTGAGGGTAGTAGGGAATATGGTACACCCATTCAATGTTATGCTGCATGGCATAATCTTTTACCTGTTGTCCTGTGAAGTGGGAACCATTGTCTGTCTGAATTTGCAAAGGAGTACCATAATATTGGGTTATTACTTCTATAGTCCTCAAAGTACTCCATTGAGTAGCAGCTTTGCAGGGGAACCCTACTAGATAACCTGAGTATCTACTGCCATGCAAATATACTTACAACCCCTGCTTGCTGGAAGAGGTCCAATGAAATCCATCTGTCATATCTGACCTGGCAACTTACCTCTTCCAATGTGTCCCATCACTGTGTGTGGGACTTCCCTTTTCTGTACATGTTGGCATACTGGACATTTAAGGATGATGGATTTAATTATGTCCATAGTTAATGGTATCCCCCTTTCCTGTGCCCACCTGTAAGTGGCCTTTTCTCCAAGATGTCCACTTTTTTGGTGAGCCCAAAGGGCTGTACCCTGCAGCCATGTTTCCTGAATTTCAGCTTCTCTTTCTGCATCGGATGTTTTGGATATGGCTGCAGCAGCGTCTGCTTGAGAATTAAACAAACGTTCTAATGAGTCAAGAGGGCCATGAGCATCCACATGATAAACAGTTACGGTCATGTTTTGAACAAAACTTTCAATGTCCTGCCACACCTCTTTTCCCCACACTTCCTTACTATGTATCATCCAAGCGTTCTTTTTCCAGTTCATCATCCATGTAACTCATCCATGTAACGAATGACACTTTCCATTTTGTTCTTGTTTTAATGCCAAAAATACTGCATATAATTCAGCATATTGAATGCTCTTACCATCACCTTCTGTAACCAGAGTTTTTTGCGATTTAGGATTAAAAGCTACTGACTTCCACTTCCTTTTTCCTGATACATACCTGGCTGATCCATCAGTGAACCAGGCGTGTTCTTGTTCCCTTTCTGTCAACTCAGCATAAGGCCCTCCCCAACTTACTGGTGACTCTTCCACTTGCTGTGGGGGAGAGGTAAGAATACCTTCTATAGGGATTTCTGCTATTTTTTCATGTAAAGAGGCCACTCCCCCCTCTCCTCTCTTGGCTCTTTCTGAAATGTACCATTTCCATTCAATGATACTTTGTTCCTGAGCATGCCCAATTCTGTTTGATTTTGGATTAGACTGTATCCACTGCATAATTGGGATTTGCGGTCTTAGTAGCATGGTGAGACCTATGGTCAACTGTTCAGTATCAACCAGTGCCCAATAACATGCCAACAACTGCTGCTCGAGGGGAGTATATTTTTCCCCTACCTCCGGGAGTTTACTGTTCCAAAATCCCAAAGGTACTCTCTTACCTTCCTGTTTCTGCCACAAGGACCAGTTGGCATAATTATGGTGCACTGATGCATGTAGTTCTACCTCCCCATTCTTCATTGGCCACAGATCTACTGCCTGTTGGATAGCCTGTTTGGCCATATCAAAGGCAGTCTGTTGTTCTTCCCCCCCAGGTAAACTCATATTTTTTCCTAGTTACCTTGTAAAGGGGGCCTAGCAGTTGACCAAGATGAGGTATGTGTTGTCTCCAAAATCCAAATAATCCAATATAGGACTGTGTCTCCTGCTTGGATTTTGGTGTTTGAAATTCAAGAATTTTTTGTCTTGCTTTGGGCAAGATCTCTCTGTGCCCCTTTTTCCACTGTATCCCCAGGAATTTCACTACCTGAGATGGACCTTGTATTTTGGCTGGATGGATTTCCCAGCCTTTGCTTTGCATGAGATATCAATTTCTCCAGTTGTTCTTTTACCTCACTCTCAGAGGTTCCTTGAATCATAATGTCATCAATATAATGTGAGATTTGCACACCAGCCGGTATATCAAACTCATCTAAATGCTCTATAGTGGGACTGTGCACCCACCCTTGTGGGAGTATAGTGAAGGTGTACTGCCTTCCCAGCCATGTAAAAGCAAATTAATCCTGTGCTTTCTCTTCAATAGGCATGGTGAAGAAAGCATTAGCTAAATCTATCACAGCATACCAATCTCCTGAATGTGCCTGAATGTGTTCTACAATGGTAATAGTATCGGGAACTGCAGCAGTCAAAGGAGGGTTATATTTATTCAGTTCCCGATAGTCCACGGTCATTCTAAAACTCCCATCACTCTTCCTAACTGGCCATACTGGATTATTCCAAGCAGTGATGGTAGGCCTCATTACCCCAACTTCCATAAGATATTTAATAGTCTCCCCAATTTCTTTATGTCCCCCTGGAATTCTATATTGTTTCATAGAAATAAGCTTCGTAGCCAGGGGAATATGGGCTGGTGGCATTTTGACCTTTCCCACCACTACCGAAAACACTCCAAGTCTGTCTTTTTGACACCAAAAGTGAATTTTCCTGTCTGTAAATGTAAAGTTAATCCCTTCAATACATCTATACCAATAATGTGTTCTTTTATAGGGACTATAAGAACAGAGTATTTTCCTATTGGTAAATTTCCAATTTTTAAGGCTACTTCTGTTTGTACACCTTCGGTCGCTTTTCCTCCCAACCCTGATATTTTTACTCTGGGGCCTTTGAATTTACTCGGATTCCCATAAATTAGAGTAGCCTCCGCCCCCGTATCCACCAAGGCGGGTACTCTTTGTACATTACCCCCCCTCCAATGAATACCTAATTGTACATATGGCCTATCATCCTTTTTAATCCATATGGGGGCTTGGCTATTTATTCATGCCGACTGATCCTCTGAATCAAGTTCCATCAAATCCAAATGAGGAGCAGAAGCAGCAGCAGAAGCAGTCACTTTAGTTTGAACCTTTGAAGCTACCATAGTTGCTATTTCCTCCCATGGGTACAATTTTTGGAATTGATCCCAATCAGGAAATCCTCCTATACCTGATTTCTCTTTATCTTCCTCCTTTTTCACTATGTTCTTTTAATCTCGTATTATCTTTTTTGTCTGTTTTTCTCTCTGACAATACCTTTTGTTTGTACAATCTCCACAATACTTGTGTATCCTTCCCATCAATATGTTCCTTAGGGACCCCAGCTTTCAGGAGGGCTTGGAACATATCTTTTCTAGATGTTCTCTGTTGATTGGCTGGTGCAAATCCTTTCTGATCCCTATCTCCTCTATCTCTATTTTCTCTGGTTTTAGGATCCCAATCCCCCATTTCCTGTAGCTCCCTCATTTTTTCCACTACCTGTTGAATAGGTTGGTTCACCATGGATAATAAAAGAGTCATAACCACATGTTTATAGGCAGGAGGGGCAGTTCTGATAATTGTATTTCTCATCCCTACTGTCAATAGTGTATGCATTAAATCATAATCTGCTACCATGACTATGGCTGTTTTCATAGCTTCCTCTTTTATCCGCTCAATCCCATCCCATAAAGTATACCAAGGCTTATTATTAGGGGGCCAATCAACTTCAGAAAGGTATTTTTCATTAAAACCTGCAGCGACTAGCACAAACAAGTTCAGCTGTTGTTCCGGATGTTCCTGGAAATAGGTTCTCATTACTCCTTGGACCACTGGGTCTCGAGATATAGTTACAAACTTAAATAAATCCCCTTTCCAATAAAACACCATTAGCCCCTTGGTCATATAACCTAACCATCCATACTATATCACTTTCTCCGGGCCGCTGTCTAAACCGTTGTAAAATATCTTCTAACTCTACTTGCATGAAATCTTCTAGCCTAACTCTATTCCGTATAATGGAGGTAGGTTCCATTATAGGCTGTCCCTGATCATCCCTCACTATTTGTCCCTGATCATCCACCCTCTGCCTAGGAGGTCCATCCATAGTAGTTTGTTGCCTCCTACTTATAGGTCTAGTATTTTTGGGTGGGTCAATTTCTGGGTCTGGGCAATCCAGTCCTCCAGGGCAATCATCCCAATCATTGCTAGATGAAGAATCCCACACATCAGCATCTCATTTATCTGGATTCCAACCAACTGTGGCTGCTGCTATTGCCCTATGGACTTTCCCACGGTTCACCCTTCCCCTTCGTTTCCTATACTTATTTTGGGCCACTTTTACTGCTGCTATCTCAGCTATATTTTGATAATGTTCTAATTTATCTTTTAACAATTTTGCCGACTACACTACTTTTTAACACTACTAGGATTAGGCTTAATAAATATTAAAGCAAAACATGATTTATTGAATAAGTTCTGTTAGTATAATAACATAAGAATTGTAAATCATATTTAGATCATATTTTAGCAAGAATAAAGCATCAATACATCACCGGATATTGTAGCATCACCCATTGCCCAATGATTGGGGGACTCTCAGCAATCAGCAAAGGGGAAATCCGGAAAATCACCGCAAGGCACGTCTTCAATGAGTCCCACATTCCCCTAGAATCCCCTGTCTTTTATATACATAATTTGCAGTGTCCTTGTTTACTGCCATGCGCAGTAGACTCTATTTGTGTAACTATTGTGACTATTAACCTTGACTTGTTTGACTATACAGTTGCAAGAAAAAGTATGTGAACCCCTTGGGATTCCGTGGCGTTTTGCATGAATTGGGCATAAAATGTGCTCTGAACGTCATCTAAGTCACAACAATAGAAGAACGCAGTCTGCTGAACATAATACTACACAAACATTAGATGTTGCCATGGTTTAATTGCACATAACATGTAAACATTCACAGTGCAGGGAGGAAAAAGTATGTGAACCTTTGGACTTAATAACCGGTTGTCCCTCCTTTGGCAGCAATAACCTCAACCAAACATTTCCTGTAGTTGCAGATTAGACCTGCACAACGATCTGGAGTCATTTTGGACCACTCCTCTTCACAAAACTGTTTCAGTGTAGCAATATTCTTGGGATGTCTGGTGTGAATCGCTCTCTTAAGGTCATGCCACAGCATTTCAATCGGGTTGAGGTCAGGACTCTGACTGGGCCACTCCAGAAGGCGTATTCTGTGCTGTTGCAGCCATTGTTTTGTTGAATTACTTGTATGCTTTGGGTCATTGTCCTGTTGCCTCACCCATCCTCTGCGGAGCTTCAGTTGGCGGACAGATGGTCGTACGTTTTCCTGCAAAATGTCTTGATAAACTCTGGAATTCATTTTCCCATCAATGACAACAATCCGTCCAGGCCCTGAGGCAGCAAAGCAGCCCCAGACCATGATGCTCCCTCCGCCATGTTTTACAGTGGGGATGAGGTTTTGATGTTGGTGTGCTGTGCCTTTTTTTCTCCACACAGTGTTGTGTGTTCTTCCCAAACAACTCAATCTTGGTTTCATCTGTCCACAGTATATTTTGCCAGTAGTGCTGTGGAACATCCAGGTGCTCTTTTGCAAACTTCCAACGTGCTGAAATCTTCTTTTTGGACAGCAATGGCTTCCTCCGTGGTGTCCTCCCATGTACTCCATTCTTGTTTAATGTTTTCTTTATTGTAGATGTGTCAACAAAAATGTTAGCATGTGCCAGAGATTTCTGTAGGTCTTTAGCTGACACTCTGGGATTCTTCTTTACCTCATGCAGCATTCTGCGCTGTGCTCTTGCAGTCATTTTTACAGGACGACCACGCCTAGGGAGAGTAGCAACAGTGCTAAACTTTCTCCATTTGTAGACAGTCTGTCTTACCATGGACACATGAACATCAAGGCTTTTGGAGATACTTTTGTAACCCTTTCCAGCTTCATGCAAGTCAACAATTCTTGATCGTAGGTCTTCTGAGAGCTCTTTTCTGTGAGGCATGGTTCACATCAGACAGTGCTTCTTGAAACCAGTAATCCCAAAACAGGTGTGTGTTTTTTAAGGAAGGACAGCTGTCAGCAACACATCCAATATCATCACACTGATTGGAGTCAAGGTTGGCTCACTCCTGGCTCCAATGTGCTCTGGGAGAAGTCATTAAGCTAGGGCCTCACATACTTTTTCCTCCCTGCACTGTGAATGTTTACATGTTATGTGCAATTAAACCATGGCAACATCTAATGTTTGTGTAGTATTATGTTCAGCAGACTGTGTTCTTCTATTGTTGTGACTTAGATGACGTTCAGAGCACATTTTATGCCCAATTCAGTCAAAACTCCACGTAATCCCAAGGGGTTCACATACTTTTTCTTGCAACTGTATATCTTATAACTATAAATCCTTGACTGATTGCAACTGCACATCTGGTAACTATGAATCATAGATCTAGCCTTGATAGATTTTAACAATGTCCTTGTCTTATTATTCTAAACTCTAGTTACCCCTCCACTGATTTATCCTGCTAAAATTATGGCAATTGAGTGTCAATCATCCTTCACACATACATTTTATACACCCATGTCACATATGTATCACACCAAGATAGCTATCAGCAACCTAGAACAGGATCAAAGAGTCCTCTTTATTATGGTCTGTAAGCTTTCGAAAGAAGCATCATTACAAAATACAGTGGTGTATTTAGGTAGGCAACACAAAAATCGACCCCCCCCCCCCCCAGAGAGCCAGACATTGACCAAGAACACCCCTGCCCCCCACCCGAAGGAGCCTTCCACTACCACTGCTCCCCCATACATCAGCCACCATCCCCCATGGCGAGAGAGAGAATGAGACTTAACAGCTCCGGACATCCCCAGGAACGAGAGTTGGGCTATGCGTACACCGCCAAGGAACCTGCAGCCTCTCTTGGAACCCACCAAGTCCCCATGACTTGTGTGTCCCTTCTTCCGTCCCTTCTTCCGAGGGGCAGTTGAGACCTAGGCAAATGCCTTGTTTGCCATGTGGTAAATACACCTCTGTCAGAGGTACCAATTTTTTATGGTCTTCCAAAAGTCCACAAATCAGTGTTTGACCCCCTTGGGAGACCTGGTATGTCACGGAGGTGGTCGCTCGCTGGTCATGTCAGTGCATATATTGCACTGTGTAGTCGTTTTGCCTTTGCTTTTGTTAGGGACATCCTACACTTCCTGAAAGTTCTACATGACCTGTCAGTACAAGACAATGTTTTGGTTACATTTGACGTAGAGGCACTTTACTCCTCTATACTCCACAAAAAGGGTTTAGAGATTGTAGAGAAAACACTAAGGCTTGGTTCACATATGTGCGGGTGGTGCCGCTGCGGATCTGCATGAAAATCCGTGCAGCCGCACAGAGGAATGCTGACCCGCGGGCTGGTGCCATTAGTTCTAATGGCACGCAGCCCACACTGGAAAACCCAACCGTACTCGGAACCGAGGTTCCCGTGTGAGCTGCGTTTTCATAAGAAGTGCAGGGACTTCTTCCCTGCATGTCACGGGGCACGGGAGTCCATTCAAATGAATAGGCTCTCATGCCTGCGCCAAACGTGGCCTGCATGGCCGCATATATGTGAACCAGGAGTCAAAGCAGATCTCTAGAATTTCCTGCCCACAACAAGTGCAGTGTCTGTGAATGAATAACAACCACACTGTCTGTGTGGAACTTCCCTTCTTTTGCTGTATACAGCCAGTTGCTGTGTCTGTGATGTCACTCCTCCTGGCTGAATTTCAAAGTTCTCTTACTTCCTGCTTCTTTCCTTTGCCATTCCTGTTACTACATCTCCCATGATCCTTTGAACCTCTGTAGATTCAGGGCAGGGCTATGGGAGTCGCTTGTACTAGTTGTGGCAGTTGCAGTGGGTGGTTGTCCCTTGGATATTTCTGGGCCAGGGGCGGACTGTCCATTTGGAAACTCGGGCACTGCCCGAGGGCCCGGGGTCAGTAGGGGGCCCCATGAGATGCCCCTGGTACCTTTTTCATAGGCTTTTTTGAGTTTGGGCAAGGACACGGGCCCCATGATCCCCTATTGCCCGGGGGCCCCATGAGTTGTCAGTCCGCCCCTGTTCTGGGCATTGCATGACCGCGCAATCATTTGAATTAGTGCAGCGCCAAAACAGCAAAAAAAGGCCTGGTCATTAAGGGGGGTAAATCCTCTGGGGCTCAAGTGATTAAGGACCTTGCTTTGTGCATTGTTGCGGTCATGTTGGAACAGGAAGGGGCCATCCCCAAACTGTTCCCACAAAGGTGGGAGCATGAAATTGTCCAAAATGTCTTGGTATGTTGACACATTAAGAGTTCTCTTCACTGGAACTAAGGAGCCTAAGCACAACCCCTGAGAAACAATCCCACACCATAATCCCCCCACACCACCAAACTTTACTCTTGGCACAATGCAGTCAAGCAAGTACCTTTCTCCTGGCTACCACCAAACCCTGAAATGTCCAGCGGATTGCCAGACTGAGAAGTGTGATTGATCACTCCAGTGAACATGTCTCCACTACTCTAGAGTCCAGTGGCAGCGTGCTTTACACCACTACATCCGTCGCTTTACATTGCGCTTGGCGATGTAAGGATTGGATGCAGCTACTCGGCCATGGAAACCAATTCCATGAAGATCTCTCTCCGCACTGTTGTGCTAATCTGAAGGCCACACGAAGTTTGGAGGTCTTTAGCTATTGACTCTGTAGATAGCTGGCGACTTCTGCGCTTCAGCATGTGTTGACCCTGCTATGTCATTTTACGTGGCCCACCACTTGGTGGCCACATTGCTGTTGTTCGCAGTTGCTTCCACTCTGTTATAATACCATTAACAGTGGAATATTTAGTAGCATGGAAATTTCAGATGGACTTATCGCACAAGTGGCAATCTATCACAGTACCACACTTGAATTCACTGAGCTCCTGAGAGTGACCCATTCTTTCACAAAATGTTTGTAGAAGCAGTCTGCATGCCTAGGTACTTGATTTTATACACCTGTGGCCATGGAGGCGCTTTGAACACCTTAAACCAATAATTTGAAGGGGTATCCTAATACTTTTGGCAATATAGTGCAGATCAATGTTCACTTAGTTTAGAGCAGCAGACCATGGTCCGCGAATGGTCCCAGCAGCGCTGCTTCTGCCTGGACCTCCATGAGCAGGGCGGTTGGCACAGCAACATGACATCACCCGTGTGCCCCACCCCTTTCAGCTGTCTCTTCAGCTCCCACTCCTTGCCTGTACACAAGCATCTAGCAAGGATCCCAGCACAGCTCCGGTCTGCCCTCAAGGTAGGGTGTTGTCTTACAGGGGCACTCTGATGGGCACAACATAGAATGTGCCCCTTAACTACTTGCCGACCGCAGATAGCCGAATGCCGGTTGCACTGTGGCCGGCCAGTTCTGGGTGGACGTCATATGACGTCCTCCCAGAACGCGCTCCCGGTGATCTCCGTGATCGCTGTGTCCTACGGCCACAGCTGATCACGTGACGTGGTAAAAGGCCAATCACAGCGGCCTTTTACCACGTGATCAGCCGTGTCCAATGACACGCTGATCACCGGGAAATGCAATTGCCGGTTCTCGGCTGCACTTTCCTTACGCTGTCAGATCGTGAGGAAAGTACTGCCGAAAACCGGCAGTTGTCAGAGCGGGGATCGGCACCAATCATCAGTGCCCTGATGATCGGTGCGCAGCAGTGCCACACACAAGTTCCGCCCACCTGTGCCCAGCAATGCGCCCACCTGTGCCACCCAGCAGTGTCAGCACCTGTGCCCAGAAGTGCCACCTACCTGTGCCCAGTAGTGCCACGCACCTGTGCCCACCAGTGCCCATCAGTGCAGCCCGTCAGTGCCACCAGTCAGTGCCCAGCGGTTGTGCCAGTCAGTGCCCAGCAGTGATGTCAGTCAGTGCCAACTATCAGTGCTGTCTATCAGTACCCATTATCAGTGTCGCCTATCCGTGCCACCTCATTAGTGCCGCCTATCAGTGCCCATCAGTGCTGCCTCATCAATGCACATCAGTGAAGGAGAAAAATTACCTGTTTGAAAAATTTTATAATAGAAACAAAGAAACTTTTTTTTTTTTTTCAAATTCTTTTGCAATTTTTTTGCTTATAGCACAAAAAGGTAAAGTGCCCAGCAGCGAATAAATACCACCAAAAGAAAGCTCTATTTGTGAGAAAAAAAATGATAGAAATTTCATATTGGTACAATCGTGCATGCCCGTGCAATTGTCAAAGTGCGACTGCGCTGAAAGCTGAAAATTGGCCTGGTAAATAAGGGGGTACAAGTGCCTGGTAGGCAAGTAGTTAATATAAACTTAGTGCCCCTTACTATAGATGTGTCCATCAGAGTACCCCTTAACATAAAATGTGCCCATCAGCATGCCCCTTATTTTATGTTAACAGGCACTCTGACGAGCACATACTGTGGAAAGGGCACTCTGATGGGCACATGTGATGGAAAGGGGTACTTTAAGTGTAAGGGGGCACTCTGACGGGAATACCCGATGTAAGGGAGCACTCTGAGGGGGACAACTGATGTGATGGGAATACCTGATGTAAAGTTGCACTCTGCTGGTAACACCTAACGCAAGGAGGCACACTGATGAGCACACCCTATTCAGACCTCAGCCAGAAAAAAATTTTAGTGATTGAACCTCCTTGAATTTTAATTCAACAGCCCTGGTTTAGAGAATAAGGCAAAACTATGATCACATACAAGCAACTTTTTTTTCCTTTAATTTAGCTGGAGATTTAGGCTGAACATTGCTTTACCTTAATCAAGACAAGTGAATATCCACTGTGCAAAGCAAACAGGCTCTAGCCAGTGAGTAAATCAATTGACTGTAGCTACAGAAAATCAAACCATGGGCAAAAATAGTTTGTAAAAGTCTAAAGTAACAGCTTTTCATACATAACTCTTTGAAAACATACTCCTTTAGCACCTAGGGAATCCAATTTAGGCATTTATTTTGTAGGAACTGCATACAAAAACAGGAATTTTGTACTCTCTAACCTCCTTTTCTTGAAATCCATTGAGGAACACATGAAGAATTCAACCATCGTGTTATACTGCTGCCTACAGGAGAAATGGGCACTAGCAAATAAACTGTACACCTGTCCAGGATAACCCCTCCTACCAGCAGCATGCTTAAGTTATGGAGCAAGCAGTACCAAGAATATGATCATAAATGGATGAGAGGGAGTGCCCTCCTCTATAAAGGAACAAAGGAAGTTTTTAGCTTTGGGACTTCTAAAAGAACTAAAATTGAGGAGTGAGCAACACAGCAATCGCTTAAAAAACCCCCCAGAAAAACCTAGGACTATCTGCAGTTTAAAGAGCTGCCTGAAGAACCTTACAGCTGAAGATGGCATCAGATGAGGCCTGTACATCCACTTGGTGAACCTGTAATCAGAAGACCAGGAGGCAGCCTTGCAAATCTGGGAAGCAGGTGCTTTATGGCCAAGCGGAAAAAAAATTGAACGATGGTCTTGCCTGAGCCAGGATTGCCAAAAAAAAAAAAAAAAAAAAAAAAGGGAATCAATTTTCCTAAAGCAGTAAATGAAAGACTCAGAGCCCTCAACCACATCCTGAAAGTGGAGAGACATTTCCTATTGGTGAACTGGAAGACAGAAAAACTATGTTCTGACTGAGGTGAACAGCACAGAAAGTACTTTATACAGGAAGGAGGGCCTGGAGGATAAGCACCCTGTAGGTAAGAGTAGAGAGAGGGAGGAACATCTCTAATGATTTCAAACAGTGGGTTCTGAAGGGCAACAAGAACCAGATTCAGGTCAAACACATCTGGGTGGACTTTATAGGTCGTTCTCCCAGATCGCAATCGTGCTGCGGGCGAGATCTGGCACCGGCTGTGTGATGACTGTTCTGTGTAATGGCCCATTGCCAGTACTATGTGACTGCTGTGACCAATCACAGGTAACATGACGACTGGCATGAAGGAAGCCATCCATCATTTACATCTATTGTATACAAATTGTGTTGTTATGATTGGTCACAGTGCTCACAGTGCAGACTGGGCCAATCACAGCCCATCTGTGTCACGATTAGCAATGGCCAATCACAACTAATCACAGCAAAATATACTGAATCTATTTCATTTAGTAAAATGCTCCATTGCTATAAGCAATTATAATGTTAATAAAGATTTTTTTTATTTCTTCATTTTCCACACAATTATGACAAAAAAAATTAAAAATCACAACTTCAAAAAAAAAAAAAAAAAAAAAAAAAAAAACCACTTGCCATACCTCTTACTAAATACCTCAGGCTGTCTACTTTAAAAAAAAGGTTTAATTTGGGAGATATCTGTACCGTTCTGACATTTTTGGACCTCAAGAAATGAGACAGGCCATCAGTACAGCAGGATTGATCAAATTTAAGATATATGCTATAGTATAGTTTATGGGCTAACTTTCCTACAGACTAAATAATATACACTGATTTGGGTTATGTTCACCAAAGAAATGTAGCAGTATACAATGGCCTAAATTTACAAAAAACAAATATTTATTTGCTAAATTTCTTAACAGAAACAAAGATAAACGAAAAAAGACCGAAAAGTTTGAAAAAAATATTTATTTAGCAAAACAATTAAAAACCCAGTGGTGATCAAATACCACCAAAAGAAAGCTCTAGTTGTGTGAACAAAAATATAAAAATTTAGTTTGGGTACAGCGTTACATGACCACGCAATTGTCCTACAAAATGCGACAGTGCTGAAAGCTGAAAATTGGCGTGAGCAGGAAGGGGGAAAAAAAAGTGCCCTGTATTGACATGGTTAATCAAGAAGTCAAAGACCAATGCTCTCTAAAGCAAGACATGGCAGAAACTCAACCCATTATAGTGCTGAGAGACTAATGCGAATCCAGACCCAGCTGCAAGGTAAAGGGGCATTTGTCCCACAGAAAACTCCTGGGGTGGAAGCTCTGATACTCACATGAAGTGAAGTATGCCTTTCGTGTCTGATAGACCTTGTGGGAAGTAGACTTCCTAGCTTTTAGCAACATAGCACTCAAAGTCTCCAAGACGATCTTGTCCTTTAGAACCAGGGCTTAAACAGCCATGATGTAAAGGCCAGCAACTGTGAAGTAGAATGGTAAACTGGTTCTTCAGACATAAGACCCTGATGGTCTTGTAGTTCCCACAGAGCGTCTGCTAGCAGTCTTACCAGGTCAGTGTATCACATCTGCCTGAGGCAACCTAGAGCTATGAGGATCACAAAATGCCCTCTATCTCAACCATGCAGACAAGGAAGAAGTTTCAAGTAAGGAAAGGTGTAGAACAGGGTGTACTGATGTCACAGAGCCAACAGGTCATCCACTGTTTCTACTAAGAGCATCCCTGTATGTAGGCCAGGAGGTCAACATTAGACTTCCCCCACCTGGGTGTATTCCAGGCATTGCCAGATCAGCAAACCTGTCTGCCAATAGTATACGGCTATAATGTACACGGCTGACAAGCTGGAATGTTAAGTTCTGTCCAGGACAAGATCCGATCTACCTTCAATTGCCACAGCATGACTTTTGGTTCCTGCCTGATGCTTGATATATGCCACCACCAAAGCATGATCCATTGATAAACAAGTTGGTCTGTCCAGACAATGGGTCAACCTATCCCACAATGACAGAATGTTGCATTGAAGTTTGGAGTGAAACTGGGCAAAAAGAACTGCTTTGAAAGAGGCTACAATCAGCCTGGGACTTTCATGCAAAAAGCAGTCAGACAGCTCCAGGGTTGGAATCTGCAGCCATAGTATCCTAAAGTGATACTAAACACACCATGTTTAAATTTACATTATGTAATCTCTTTCTGTATATGGATGATGGCACTGTAATGGTTTATTAGAAAAAAATCCCATGGTTTTTTTTTTTTTTTGTTACAGTAAAATCCCTTTCTCGGAGTTCATTGATGGTCACAGCCTTCATAATCTTCACCGCAAGGTTATATTGTCACCTTCAGGAGTAGGACTAAGCAAAAAAAAAAAAAAAGCAGCTGCCAGACCCTTTCTCGGACCGTCCACACTCACAAAGTGAATCCAACCTCCGAAGGGGGACCGTAACAGAGGGGGTACACACGGATGGCCCAGACCACGTCTAATAAGTGCAGTGCAATCTCCTTAGGATGAGATGGCTGAAACACAAGGGAGGACAGTGTCCTCATTTAGGTGAAAGGCAGACACTACCTTCAGAAGAAAGGAAGGAGGCAGACAAAGAATCCGTATGGAGAACCAAATAGGGAGACTTACAAGACAAGGATGCCAGCTCAGACACCCGACGAGCAGAGGTGATGGCGTCCAGAAAGGCGACCTGAGTGAGCATGAGCAAGAGAAGATCCCTAAATGTTCTCAAAATGGTTTCTAAAGCACCAAAAGAACTAGGTTCAGGTCCCATGATGCCAATAGCGGGTGCATGGGGGGGGGGGAGGGCTGCAACATGCCAAACCCCCTGAATAAAAGGTACGAACCAAAGAGAAAAAAAAAAGATCGCCAGAGCAGATACTTGGCCCTTAATAATGTTCAAGGCTAGCTTCTGATCAACATCCCATTGTAGAAAAGCAAGAATCGGAGGTATGGAAAAGGAGCATGGATGCCAAGCCACAGTCTCACAATACGAAATGTAATCCTTCCAGGTGAAATGATAGATCCTCGGGGAAGTAGATTTACATGCCTTCAACATCGAGGGAATCACAGAAGCTGGCAACCCCCTATCCCTCAGTACCTGGCTTTCAATAGCCAAGCAGTCAAAGCCAGAGATGGTAAAGCAAGGTGGAACATCAGCCCTTGGGACAGGAGATCCTCATGCAATGGAAGTCGCCAGGGGTCGTCTGTGACCAGCCTCACCACGTCGATGTACCAGGGTCACCGAGGCCAATCCGGAGTCATTAGAATAACCTGAATTCCCTCGGCCACTATCCTGCATAGTAAATGAGGGAGAATCTTGAGGAGGAAAGGCATAAATCAGGCAATAATGACTCCATGGCGCCACCAGAGCATCAGACACATCCACCAAAGGATTCCTCGCTCTTGACATGAATCTCGGCACCTTCCGATTGAGACGAGAGGCCAGCAGATCCATGTCTGGTGTGCCCCACCACAGGCAGATGTGACGAAACACGTCTGGGTGCAATGACCAGTCTCCCTGATCTAGCATATGGCGGCTGAGATCGTCCGCTTGCCAGTTTTCTATGCCCGGAATGTAGATGGCAGAGAGAGCTGGAACATGACGTTCCACCCACCAAAAAATGTGAGAAACCTCCTTCACCTCTGCCGAACTCCTTGTCCTTCCTTGGTGATTGACATAGGCCACCGCCATGGCATTGTCCGACTGGATTCTGACTGGATGCCCGCACAGTAGCTACGTCCAATGGGAACTGGAGACCGTAGCTACAAGAGAGACCTTGGTCAAGCGTCCCCACGCGGATCTGGTTGTCCAAGGACATTGGAAATCTGTCCCACCTGGATAAGTCCTCCTTCTGCAGGGTCCAGGTGTGAAACTGGGCATACAGGACCGCCTCAAAAGGCGGACAACATGAGACCCAGAACCCTCATGCAGCGATAGAGAGATGACCACTTGTGGGACAGCAGGAACCACACCACAGTCCAGAGAGTCCGAAGCTTGTCCAACGGGAGGAACACCTTCCCCTGTGCAGAGTCGAGAATCAGTCCAAAGTAGTCCAAGCGCTGGGTCAGGAGAAACACAGATTTTTGGAGGTTCAACATCCAGCCGAACTCCTACAGAGTGCACATAGCGATCGCCACATTGTCCCTCAGCGCAGAGTATGACTCCGCTCGCAGAAAAAGATCGTCCAGGTGCAATCCCCCATAGTCTCAGTGACACCAGAACTGAAGCCAGCACCTTTGTGAGCACACGCAGGGCCGAAGCCAGGCCAAAATGTAATGCCACAAACTGATAGAACATGTCCCCAATCGCAAGTCTCAAGAAGCGCTGGTGACTGGGACAAATTGGAACATGCAGGTACACGTCCTTGATGTCTATGGAGGCCAGGAAATCGCCGATGGGAGGGCGGCCACCACAGAACAAACCAATTCCATCTTGAAACTCTGTACTTTCACAAAACAATTGAGGGCCTTGAGGTGCAGGACTGGCCAGATACCTTCTTTCTTCGGGACCATGAAAAGGTTGGAGTAAAACTGAAACCTTTCCGAAGGCGGCACCAGGGCTATCACACCCTGAAGGAGCAAGCCCTGCACTGCCCCATACAGAGCCTGCAGACGAGACAGGGAGAGATGAAAATTGGAAGGAAAGAACTTGTCCAGCGGGCAGGACAGAAACTATTTTGTAGCCAGACAAAATCAGTTCGCGGACCCAGTTGTCAGAAAGTAGGGAGGTCCACCGGTCCGCAAACCAACGAAGGTGACCCCCCACCCAGAAAACGGACTTGTCCGCAGGCTTGTGAAGCCAAGAGGCGCTTAGTTCAAACTGCGGGAGCCTTGGTGGGCTGGGACCTTTGTCCGCCGGACCCAGCAAATGAAAAGGCTGTTTGTCAGCTGAGAAGGAGGGGCCCTGGCTTCTTGCCCGTCCAGGATTGTGGGAGAAAAGTAGTTTTCCCTCCCGTAGGATCCTTAATAATGTTGTCCAGAGTGGCTCCAAAATAGTCGCTTGCTCTGGAAGGGTAAATCTGCCAAGGGTGGTTTTTGTTTTTTTTTAAGATGTTTGGTCCGCTGACCAGCACTTAAGGCAAAGTACCCACCGAAGAACTACAGCCAAGACTGACAACTTGGAGAGCAGAAGAACCGCATCCAGGGCAGCACCACAAACATATTTGATGCCCTGTACCCGCTGGTCCACCAGTTCCACATAGATTGGGGGTACCTGCTCATTACCCATATTGTGGTGCAAGAATTTAGCCCATTCAGTAATATTCTGAGACACAAGCCCGCCATCATAAACATAGAACAGGCAATAGATTCCACCTTCCTGGCTGTGGAGTCCTTGAACGAAAGATATCCCTCCACTGGAATCAGTTTCGCCTTGTTCATTGGGGGGGGGGGGGGGGGGGGATTCTTCAGAAGAGACTCTGCAAAGGAGTAATGCACAGAAAAGCCTGGGGAACAAAAAAGACCACTGCAGGCGTTTCCAATCCATGTAAATCAACCAAAATAGGGTGGGTAAGGAAAAACGTTAGTGGTGCGGACTGGCTTGTGAGACCCAAAGAGGACAGACACTTCCTCAATAGCCCCAGAAGGATCCTCAATCTTTAAGGTGTCCTGCAACATGGTAATGAGCGCGGCCACCAGCGCCTTTTTATGCACCACAATGGCCGTAGGGGACTCCTCATTGTCAGAGGGATCAGGGCCTACATCATCAGAGCACTCAGGGAAGGCCAGACCCGCAATGTCAGAGCCGAACTCTGGCTCGGACTCATACTCTGAGGAGGAGGGGGGGGAGAGTGAGCGCTTTTTACTCGCCGTGCGCCCAAACACCTCAACACAGGAAAACGATTCCAGGACCGCTGACAGAGCGTCCAAGGGGATAGAGGACCCAGAGGGACTAGCAGCTGCCACAGGGAGGTTTGGAAGTACGGCACCTGCTTCAGACACCATGGGAGAATCCCATGCTCGACCAGGCACAGAACACCCACGAGAGAGAGTAAACATCCCTAAGCACTGCAACACACGAGGGGGGAACCCAGTAGGACTCACATCTACCGACTCAGAGAGGTGAGGAGCAGTGCTGTGTGCTGTCCGCCTGCCAGGTGAGGGGAGCTCCACGTGTAGCAGAGCTTGCTAGGCTATTCCAGACCACTGGGAGATGCCGCACCACCCACCAGGAGGTCCTGCCCACTGGGATTGCAAGAGGCTGCAAGAAAAATGGCCGCCGCCTGGAGATGTTTAATCTGCTGGCTGTCCTCGTCCAGAATGGGGCTAGTCATGGGTGACCCAGCGCTGAGCGCGTCTGCACACGCTCGCTGCCCAGGCTTGGGAAACTACAAGGATCTATATTATCCAGCCTGTCGCAGAATCCAGCAGTTGATTGAAGATGACCTCCGCCGAAAGGAGAGGAAAACTAGAGGGAAAAGGAACAAAAACTAAAAAAAATTTAAAAAAATCTACAGAACCACAGGTCCCAGCTCCTTACTCCTACACTAGGCAGAAGCAAAAAACAGCTACCCATTGCAGAGCAGGGGTTTACTACCAGTTAGGACTGCCCATAGGTGGTGCTGTGCTTGTTCTTTTTTTCTGCCTAGTCTTACTCATGAAAGTGGCGATACACAGTGTTCTAAATTATTATGCAAATTCTATTTAAGTGTCACAAAGATTAAATATTTTGTTTTTCAGTTTAACACATGGATGGCATTGTGTCTCAGAGCTCTTTTGATCACTGAAAACAATCTCGGATACCTGTGATAATTAGATTGGCAGGTGAGCCCAATTTAAGGAAAAACTACTAAAGGAGGAGGTTTCACATTATTAAGTATAGCACCATTTTCAAGCAATATGGGGAAGAAAAAGGATCTCTCTGCTGCCGAAAAGAGTGAAATAGTTCAATGCCTTGGACGAGGTATGAAAACATTAGATATTTCACGAAAACTTAAGCGTGATCATTGCACTATTAAGAGATTTGTGGCTGATTCAGAGCACAGACGGGTTTGTGCAGATAAAGGCACATTGAGGAAGATTTCTGCCAAATCCATGCATCGGATAAAGAGAGCAGCTGCTAAAATACCATTACATAGCAGCAAACAGATATTTGAAGCCGCTGGTGCCTCTGGAGTCCCACGGACATCAAGGTGTAGAGTCTTCCAGAGTCTTGCAACTGTGCATAAACCTTCTATTCGGCCACCAATAACCAATGCTCACAAGCAGAAACGGCTGCATTGGGCAGAAAAATAAATGAAGATTAATTTTCAAACAGTCCTGTTCACTGAATGCCATGCAACCCTGGATGGTCCAGATGGATGGAGTAGAGGATGGTTGGTAGACAGCCACCCTGTTACAACAAGGCTGCGACGTCAGCAAGGTGGTGGTGGTCATGTTTTGGGCCAGAATCATGGGAACAGAGCTGGTCGGCCCCTTTAGGGTCCCCGAAGGTGTAAAGATGACCTCTGCAAAGTATGTGGAGTTTATGACTGACCACTTTCTTCCCTGGTACAGAAGGAAGAACTATGCTTTCCGTAATAAAATCATCTTCATGCATGACAATGCACCATCTCATGCTGCAAAGAATACCTCTGCATCAATGGCTGCTATGCGGATAAAAGGAGAGAAAGTCATGGTGTGGCCTCCATCCTCCCCTGACCTCAATCCTATTGAGAACCTTTGGAGCATCCTCAAGCAAAAGATCTGAGGGTGGGAGGCAGTTTACATCCAAACAGCAGCTCTGGGAGGCTATTCTGACATCTTGCAAACAAATTCAAGCAGAACCTGTCCAAAAACTCACAAGTTCAATGGATGCAAGACTTGTGAAGCTGCTATCAAATAAGGGGTCCTATGTTAAAATGTAACGTGACCTGTTAAAATGTTTAAAAAGTTAAAATGTTGTTAAAAGTTTGATTGAAATAGCTTTTGATTTCAGTAAATATTCTGCAAACACAACAAATGACAATTTTCAGTTCTTTACAAATTATAAAGTGTTTTGAAACTTACTGTTCGTAATAGTTTGGAACAGTGCATTGTAAGTTTTTTATGTTTAAAAAAAATACGGTTATCATTAGGTGGTTTGTTCAGTAAAATTTGAATTGTACTAATAGTTGATAACATGAGAATTATGCTGTTATTTACATCAATTATTTTGGTAAATGAGAAAAATATCATTTGCATAATAATTTGGAACAGGGTGTATAAACCTACGGTCAAGATTATGAAGGCTGTGTAAGTACCCATTTTCCTAGTCGATACACAGCCGTCACACAAGTCAGCTCTTTCCCAGCCTGGCTGCAGGTCACGTTAACAAAACATATTTGGGATAGAGTAAAAAAGAAATATCAATAAACTGCTTTAAATTGTCAAACACATATGTCTGAAATCAAATCTTTATTTTATCATTTTATTATTTTGGGTAACATGGTGTGGGTGGATTTCTGCCAGCCAGGCTGTGTCGCACCCCTTCAGCCTGTTGCCTAGAAAAACAGGGACTTGAAGCCTCCATCAATCAAGATGTAATATCCAACCCCCAGTGTACTTAGCTGATTAGTGGTCATAAAGGAGGAGACAGGCAGTGGGCTGTCATTTACCAATGCGTATATGCTCACGTGTGGCTCTATAATCACATGGGTTGCTCAGATGTGATATGAAGGAAATGCTCAGGGTAGAAATACACTGAAAACTGAGCATGTGCACTAGCTGCCAACACTGCTCCGCAAAAGCCCCAACTGCAGTGGGGGGGACAGAACAGCCGGATCAACCAGTTTTTTTGCAGAAAATGAATGCCTTAGTGACTGAGTATGAACAGCATTTACTACAGAATTTGATAGTTTTTAACGATGTGGGTTTAAGTCTCTATTCACACTTGTGCAATTTTCGACATCATAGTAGCACAAGTCACATCACATTCTTTTCAATGTCACCTGATCAAATCAGTGCGACTTAGTCGCAGCAATTTTGAAAAGGTGCCTTCACTACTTTTGAGTTTAAAGGTTGGATCAAAGTCGCACTGCAAATCGTATGACTTTTGGAGTCACACGTGTGAATAGCCTCTGACACAAATTTTCTCCTGTGTAGGAACAATGGCCTGAGCTGTGAGCAAAACTATACCTAGACATTCCAAATAGCGAGTTGCTTCCAGAGATTTAAGTTGTAGCATCTGGACAGTTAAAGCTACAATGTTCAACAGAATATACTTTAACTGTTACCGTAACAGGAGGTCGAAAGTATCCCATAATGGGGATGCCACAAGAGTGCAACTGGGCTAATACTTGACCTAGCAAATTGTTGAATAGCCAGGGAGTAGACGAGATGTCAAAGGGCAGCAACAAGAACTGTTTGAGCCCCACCGAAAACTGTAGGAAACACGGATGGGCTGGAAAAAGGACATGTAGGTAAGTATGTGTGATGTCCACAGAATTCCCCCATTGGGCTTAAAAACAGTACTCGATGTGCTTAAAACTCATGAAACAATTCTGTTAAAGGTATTAGGGCAATGACTCTATGGAGATCTGTAAAGCTATATGAATACACAGGAAGGTGGAGTGTGAGATACCAAGGAGAGGGCAGGGAACACAACTCATTTGTAGCCCTAGAATAAGCACCCGCAAAGGTTAACACACATCCCCCACAGCTTCCAAAGAAGTCTTATCTGAGGATACAAATTAAATTGTGCTAAGCTTTTGCTAATGAAGATTTACAAATTTGTGTTGGGTTTCCACTGCGGTCTTGGACTTCCATAGATTTAATCTCACTTTTTGTCCTTCTGACCAGTTTACCAAACAGGAAGGAAAAAAACCCCACAAACACACCTACCTAACAGGGGATCTAGCCTTTCCCTTCACTGTTAAGGAAAAGCATTTTAATTTTTGTTTAAATTGATATGAGAGTTCCCCTTGCTTTAGGTCAAGTAAAACATTGTCAAGAGGTCAGAAAGTAAGTGGGAAAACTTCCCAACAGAACCCCTGATTGCAATAGAGAAACTAAAGTCTGTACCTTAGGCTTCTGCCAAGAAGATCGGTGCTCTTGCCAACAGTAGCATCTTTGATATGGTCAAGAGACGCCGTCCCTCACAGGCCATGCAGATCAAACCCCTTTTCACAAGAGGCTTCCACAGACCAAAACGTTAACCAAAAGTGCCCAACCTATATATGTACTGGCATGAGACACATGCTAGAGAGTAGATGGGTAGCTTTCAACAAACCATCACAGCTGAACCATAACTCTACATCTTGCATACTATGTGCAAGGAATTACCCCAGCAGAGGTTAGATCTCTTTTTGAGATTTTGACCAGTCAAGAAGGGCTTGGAAAAGTAAAAGGTCACAGAAGGAATCAGGCAGGACCTACTAGTGACTACAGAGCTCTAGAAAGGCTTCCAGCTTCTTACAGTCTTTTAAGACAGGCGCACCCTCCACAAGAATAAGTGCCTTGATAGGGCAGGACACTGCTAGATGCACAATGGCAATAGACAACATCTGCACACAATCACTCAAATGGCAGTAACCTGCGACTCCTCAAGGACAAGCTCATCAGTCAAGGCCTAGAGTGACTCAAAATGAGCTTCTTCAGCCAATGGCTTGGTAGCTGCCAAGGCCACGGGCAAATAAAAAAAGGTGCAGGAGAATGAGAGGAAGCCATTGAGTGGGCAAATAACTGCATGACTGTGATCATATAGTCTTACAGGGCTGCAAAAACAAAACAAAAAAAAAAAAAAAAACAGCCAAAAGGGGAGACGATCCAGCCACACCAGAACCAAAGACTTGAAACAGGACAGACTAAGTAGAAGATAACATGATTCCAAGCTGCAGCCATCGGCACCCCCTATAAGTATGCTGCAGGAAACCCAAGCACAGTCAGTGTGTGCTGGGGTGACCAGGTGCAGTGGTACTTACATTTGGCAAGAAAGAAGTCCAGGGCCTAAACACCAACATGCCCCTTTGCAAGTATCTGAACTGGTGGCAGTTTTTTTTTTTCCAGAGGCAATGGTACCATGAAATACAACTTACTTTATGGGTAACAGTAGAGAGGTAAAGCTCTGTGAAGGGCTAATTTAAAAAAAAAAAAAAAAAAAAGGGGGGGGGTGCAATAAGAATCAGACTCCAATCCCATGAAGTCACAGGACAAAGAACACTGAAGTACTCCTGAATAAAGGTCTTAAAGAGTGAGAGACAATACTCTGAAATAAAATAGAAGAGGTGTAACCTGACAGTGGAGAGTACCAAGAGCCACATGCTAGTCCAAACATAGCTACAGGAAAGAGGATTTGTCCCATGGGGAAACTCTTAGGATGGAAACCCAATGATGCACACAAAAGGGAAGTATGCCTTCCATCCATTGATAGACATTGAGGAAGGCATTCCTAGCTTGCATCATCATAGAAATCAGAATAAAAAAAATACTGTCTCTGAAAACCCGGGCTTCAAAAGCATGTTGTCAAAGCCAGCAATTATGAGGCAGTAGGATAAATTGAGCCTTAAGACAGACAATCTAGCAGAATCCAAGATTCTGCCACTGGGAGCTCTACCAGGTTGGCATACCACAGCCATCAGGGCCAACCCAGAGCAATAAGGCCACCTGACAAGGAAGAGGTTTCAAGTCAGAAAAGGCATAGATCAGGTGTACTGATCCCACAGACCTACCAGGTGGATTGCCAAGCTAAGCATCAGACAGCTGATGGTGAAATTCCCAGGGAATCCTCGCCTCTGTTGTGTAGCGAGCACATATAAAAGAAAAAAAAAAAAAAAGTACTGAAGGTATCATATCCTTTAGGAGTATAAGCTCTTACAATAGGTTGTCTCTTCTATCTGGCAATGGTGGGCTTGAGAGCAAAGTGACCTTTTCGAAACCCCACTGGCAGAACAAAGTGTTTTTCATATAGGGGCTGTGGCCTTCAGATACACTAACAGCCAAGCAATGCAGAGCAATTTCCTTGGGATGCTTGAGAGTGGTGCACAAGGAAGGTAGGATTGGACATCTACCTGGCAAAACTTTGAGAACATATAAACAGAAGACCTTGTCTTATCCTTATACAGTTGGACAACAGAGGTTTGGTGCCTAAAGGCCCAGGATGCTCCTACAGGTCTGGTGAACTGTGCATGCAACAGCACAGGTGTTTTTTGTTTAAGAGCATAGGCTCTTGAACTCAGGTTCCTTATCCACTGTGCAATGGTAGATTTTGATGCAGAATGCCCCTCTCCAGGTCCCTAGGAAGGAGGGAATCCATTTGTCCAACAAAAACAGTATCTTTTAGGTACACTTTAATGGCTCCAAGTTTAGGCAATGTAGAGAGAATTCCTTCGGACGCTTACAAGCAGGGCACAAGGATAGCTGAACAATGTCCTCATTGGGATGGAATGCTGAAACCACCTTTCGAAAAAAGAAAAAAAAAATGGTCTTGGGCATAATACAACCTTTTCCTTGTAAAGTATGAGGAAAGGTTCTTTACACGAAAGAGCCCCCAGTTCAGAGGCTGACAGATGTGATAGCTAGCAAAAAGGTTATTTTGCTGGAAAGAATCTATAAAATTATATCCCTGATGGACTCAAAGAGTGGTTTCTGCAGGGCAGAAAGAACCAAAATTAGATTCTCAGTGATGCAAAGGGTGCTGCATAAGGGGCCTAACACAAGAAACCACTTGAATAAAGGAGTTTAAAAGTGAGCACAAAGCCAAAGGCTTTAGAAAAAAAGGATGAATAACGCCAATACCTGCCTGTCTAGCATGCTAAAAGCTAGAGATTCTGGTCAAGACCTGTTTAGCCAGAATGAGAGGCACAATGTAATGTCTGGGACTGAATGGACTGTGCTCATACTAGGCAAAGTAGATTTCCAGATACAAAATAGATCCTCCTAGAAGTGGAAGGCAGGAATCACAGACTGAAAAATTCCTCTATCCTTTAAAGACCTGGGTTTCAACAACCATGCCATTAAAGTATATGTGAACACATTCTGTTTAAAATAGAAATGAAAGGCAAAATGTGTGTGTATTTATTATGTATGAAAAACACAATATAAATTAAAAAATCATAAATATGTGAAGTGATCACATACCCTCTGTTCTCAGCTACATAAAGAGCACAGGGAGAAGCTCCCAGCACAGCCAGAACACTGACCACACTGTGCTCTCCTGCCTAGTGTGGTCAGTTTTTAATAGGAAAAGCAGGATACTTTTTCATACAAGTTCATGGTACGGCAGGCGCATATCAAGGAAATGAAATATTGAGTTTACATACTCTTTAAAGCCAGGGACTCTGAAGTAGGGTGCAATAGGGGCCCTCAACATATCTGTCCTGTTGGGGAGAGGTCAGGGATTATCTGCTAGAAGTCTGTGTACCAGGTACTTCACCAGTCCTTGCACCAGTGTGGTGCAAGCAAAGTTGCCATTTTCCTTTCCTGCTTCGTTTTGTAGAGCAGGTGAGGTAGAACTCTCCATAAAGGGAAGGCATAGATTAGCCTGAACGGAGTCCAGGGGATAATTAGAGCATCTGAAGACAGAACTAGAGGATCCCTAGTTCTAGCAACAAACGCGTAGATTGTTGTATCTGGAGGCTAGGATGTCAACATCCTCTATTTTTGGCATATCTGACTGAACATATCTGGATGAAGAGACCATTCCCCCCTTGGGGTTCACTGGCTGAGATATTCCACCAAATAGTTTCCCACTTCTGCGATGTGGACCACAAAGAAAACCTGCTGGGCAGCAAGTTTCTGTCCATGAGAGAATCATTCCTTCAAGGCTCCTTTAAGGCTGTAGGGGATGCCCTTTTACAAGCTGACCGCTCTGAGCACCAAGATGTTGATGGGGAGTTTGGTTTCCTCTCTTGACCAGGTTTCTTTAACTGTCAAGAATTGGAGGACTTCTCCCTAGCCTGACAGACTTGTGTCTGCTGTGAGAACTTTCTAAATCATACGGGGATGAACGATTTCCCCACTGTTAGAGGTGGACCGGTGATCCACCAGGACAAGAATGTTCTTGTGTGACTGGATAGCAGCATGGGTAAAGTCCAGAGAAAAAGCCTGATTTTTCCATGCTGGCAGAATGTTTTGTTGGGAGTGTTCTTGAGTGGAATTGGGCAAAAGGTACTGCCTCAAAAGGAGGCAACCCTTAGACCAAGAACTCTCAGTGAATCTCACTCATTTCTCTTGGATCTCAGTTGTCAAGCACAAGCTCTTAGAGAAAAGAGCTTTTGCTTGGGATGTATCCAGGATAAAACCCACATATTTGAGGCGTAGGGAAGGCCAGAGAGCAGAACTTATTGAAATTGATCATTGAGCCAAGGCCTGGTGCAGCTAAATTGTCTTTTGGATGATATTTGCTAAGAGTTGCAAGGCAGATAAATTCTTTCATGAGAATCCAGTCGCTTGCATGCCCTGAATTCTGAGAAGGGCAAGCAAGGATGCGAAAACCTTTGTGAACACCCTGGGAGCAGAGGATAGGCCAGAAGGACAGCGAGACATACTGGAAGTGGTTGCCTGCCACTCCAAAGCGCAAAAATCACTGATGAGGTGGGTAAATAGGCCCATGCAAATAGGCATCTTGAATGTCCACAGATGCCATGTGTTCCCCTTGTCTCAGAAAGGCAATTATCAACCTTGCAGATGCCATGCCAAATTTTGGAATTTGATGAAGGATTTTAAGTCCAAGATGGGACAAATACCCCCAGTGGGCTTTGGTATCATGAACTGGTTTGAGCAGGATACCCAATTAGAGCATGCAGGTGCCTTGCATTTTGAGGAGCTTGATGGTCATAAAGGAGGGCGGTTTTCTTCTCAAGTAGTAAAACCTTCCCCCCACCCACATATACCCCTCCAGGGAATCTGTCCGTTTTAGTGATCAAGTGCCTCGCCAAACAGACATCTTTCCTGGAAGGGTATGTATGTTAGGGGCGGTGTCTGCTGTTAAAGCCTTTAGTCATAAAATTCTGCACATATGAATGGACATTAGAACCATTTGGCATATTCAGCTCATGACGTGTTCCAGGGCATCTACACAAAAAAAAGACGATTAGTAAGCAATTGTAATTGCGGAGTAACATTGCAATTCTGAAATACAGGGTCATGTTGGTCATTCATTGTCCTATTCCAGTAAGCTGCATTTTGACATACAGAAAACCCAGAACCAGTGAAAGCTGGATGCAGGACTGGGACCGTCAGGTTAAAGAGCTTTTAAAAGCAATTTCAAATTTTCTATCAACAGAATCTGCGAAAGAAGAAACCATTTCAAGCATACAGTGAGATATTTGTTTAAGACAGAGACAGCAGGATCAACCACAGGAACAGTCCACTTTTTTGCAAACTTTTCCCACTGGATAGAGTTCAAAGATTTTGAGGGAAGAGAGAATTATTTCAAGAGTGACTCATTCCTATTACTGCTTATGAACAGAGAGTGTTTTCTAGGTTTTTGTAGGTCTATGTGCCCAAAGGAGCATGGAAAGACAGCAGAGTCAATTTGCACAATGCCAAAGCCTTTTCGGGCAGAGGCAAGGAGCATATCAACATTAGGAAGCATGTTGCATGAAGCTTCCTCTTCAATATAGTGACAATATGGGGCAAAGAAATCTTCCACAGCATTATCAACATGTTCTGCATTCTCTAGATTTGGCATATCAGCATATACTCGCGTTGAGAAATGGGAGTAAAAGAGGTGGGGCGTTTCTGAGCCCTGGACAAAGATGGCTGTATTAAGGCCATAATCTGTCCAAGGAACTGTGACAGATGCGGAAAATTCTGCTTTTGTCAAGTAGGCTGCATGTTGTGTGCCTGAAATAGAACTTGGATGCGGAGACCAGTGTTAGCAAAAAATAAATAAATAAAAGGCCCCACGCCAGTGTAAGAAACAGTCAGTCTGAGGTTGCGTGTTGTGCAGGCTTTCACCTGGTCTCTGCCATAGCTATAAGTTAGGGCAATCCTCTGACAGGTACTCATGAAGTAGAGTATGAAAGATAGGGTAAGTGTGTCCAGGAGGAGTATATGATAACCCAGGTGTAGACTGTCCTGCAACGAATCCCTCTTAGAAAAAGTGCAGAAGGGATCACCTGAGTAGCCTATAAGGGCTCTAAATGAAAGTGGTGTTAAAATGTGCGACCAAAGGTGTGATGTAACCTCTGGGCACCCACCTGAGGAGTGCTGAGTGGTTGAATTTTAGCACCAAGTTTGAAAAGTTAGCACTGTGAAGGAAATATATTTTAAATTGACCCCCAATTTTACTGTAACAGTCAGAGATACAGGGTAACACTGTATGACCTGTCCATGACACCGGATTGCAGAAAGTCCAAGCTTTGCCCATCACCATACACATATCTCCAAAAGGGTCTTTAGTTGCAGAGTTCCATAGTGATGGAACACAGCCCAGGACCTGTATAGCACCCTGAGGCTAACTCAATGTGTTGCACCAAGTGCAAAGGTTAGAGCTCCATGCAGGATGCAGTGCCTAAAGCAACATTACATGCTGTCCCCATAATGTGTGGTCTTGGTATGGCTCAAGGTTTTACAGAGGTTGCACCAATTCAGATACACTGCTTCTGTGCAGGCACTGGAAAACAGTGAGGTTTGAGTGAAAAATTATAAGGAAAGGACAAAGACAAAATAAGATCAAACTAGTGAACCTGATATCTCTGCAAAGGTCAGTACAAGATGGTACAGAGGGGCCTTGGGAAGGCAGGGCTGGCTTGTTTTGGCCAGGGGTCATCGCCTAGAAGTTTCGGTATGTCTGTCATGTCAATATGTTCTCTTTATCGTGCGGAGCAATCAAGGAAAGATCTGCACTGGAGGATCGGCATATATTAGCCTTAAATGCATGCGATTATCAGAGCATTAAATGTCAGTGCTAGAGGATTATTGGGTCCTGGCCATAAAACAGAGGTAATTTGCTGTTGAACCTGGAGGACAGCAGAATGCAAACTGTAACGTATATTCCCTCATTTTTAGGAGTAAGGGCACCATGTCACTGTGGAGAAGGCTTTGGGTCAGACTTAGTGGGCTTCATGTTTCAAGTCATGTGCCAAGAAGGGCTGACTTTCAGCTTTGAGGGCAAATACCATGGGATAAAGTGCAAATAAAAACGCACTGCGCTTGGGACCTGCATTTAGTTAACACTGACCCCTGCTGCAGAACGCAACTACAGTGCATTCTGAACGTGATGAGGGAAACTCGCACGGAATGTGGGTTTCCTGAACCATGTTCTGCTGTGAACTGGTCCTGAAGATTAAGCCTGTGGATGTCTTATGACATCTCATTTTCCAATCTTTCAGCCATAGGATTCTGCGCACATGGGCAAAAATAATAGCCATTCTGGAAATGTGTTATGACCACAAAACAGTAAGGTGAAAAACAGTGTTTGTAAGTGTTCTGGCTAGAGTTCAGTCCTGAAAGACAGGACCCTGTCAATTGTTCATTGCCCTAGTCCAATTAGCTGCAGTTTGACAAACACAAATTGCAGCAATAGCTGGTTGCAGGGCTGGATCCACAAAAGTGAAGAGGACCTTTAAAAGCATCTCAAATTTTATCTGCAGAATTCTTAAACATCTTACTGCGCCTACAGAAGATGTTAATTTTAACACTGAGACAGCAGGGTCTACTATCGGAACAGTGCATTTTGTAGTGAACTCTTTTTTTCACCAGATAAAGCTCAGCATTAACTCTCGGAGAGGTGAAAACCTTTTCAGGGGAAACCCAATAGTAATACATTGGCCATTCTATTTGTTCATGGATGCAGAATATCATTTTAGACTTGCAGCTCCCCTAGTATCCAGGAGGAGCCTGGCAAGAAAATAAAGTGTGACCATACTGAGGCTTTTGTGGATAGCAGAAACAAACAGATCTACATTGCCAAACATATTGTGCGATGCCACAGCATCAGGTATATGGGAGGTTGAGAAATCTTAAACAGTCTCCTCTACCAAGCCTCTGGGTCATTTTCAAAGTTTTTCATGTCTACCTCTCCCAAAGGAGGTAGTTCCACATCCGACACAAGTAGAAAAGGCGGAAGTGTAGACAAAGCCTGGTGCTTTTGGGCTCTGAACAGTATTAAGGCTGTTAGTTGTCAGAGAAATCCCCTTGGATCATGAATTAAGGTGTGTAAATGGAGAAAATGTGTCCAGAGAAAGATATGCACAAACCCAGAAGCGGACCATCCTATAGCAAAGTCATTGTGGTAAAAGGGCAGCAGAAAGTGCCCGAGTACCTTATAAAGCTTTTCGGCAAAAGCTGGATAGAATAATGCTACCTGTGGAGTGATGTAAAACCTGGTCATCCACCTGAAGCTCTGAAAGTGGAAAATCTTACTGCCAAGTTTAAAAGTTTAAACACTCAGTAAGTGAATAAAGTCAAACACAACTTCCAGTTCCCTGATTGATTCCATTTTACATTTAAACCTATCAAGAAACACTAATAATTGTACTGCAAGAAGTGGAGTATACTAAATCTCATACTTGTTAAAGGGCTACATTATCAGTCTGATAACAGGACAAACCTGTTTTACATTTCTATGTCACCGGCCCCTGTATGGGTACAGGTTTCACTGGTCACAGTTGGCATATTCCCGGGGGATTCTTCAGGGATTGAGAACCATATGAATGGACCACAGCCCTGGATCTGTATAGCACCCTGTTGCTAACTATAAGCACTGTTAAGATGAGCTCCCAAGCAGGATCCAGTGCCCAAAGCAACATTACACACCATCCCCAATGTGGAGTCTGGTTACCAATCTTGAGGTTGCCTCAAGCCAGATGCTTTCATTGGTGCTGTAGTAGGCGATGAAGAGGTTGACAGAAGAGTTGATTAAACAAACAATTCCAAGTAAATAAGTACTAGCTGAGCTAAGACACTAGCAAAAAAACTAGTCTCACAGGGTGTCCAATCACCTGAGGGTAACAGCCTATAACCCAGGGTCTATGAATATCTAGCCCATTTGGTCCATGGTTCTGTTTCCTACATTTCATTTTCAGCCTTAACTCAACTTCTCAGTTACAGCTTATTTGCAGGGTGTCTGAATATAATTATCAGAGCTGGATATAGACCACTTAAAGTTCACTGTTCAAATCTTAATCTGTGTGAGGATACTGGTGTTAAGAGTTTTGGTTGTTATTTGGCATAACTGGAGTGTGAGGGCAAGTACTTGTTTTTGTGACCATTTAAAAAAAAATTTTCTGTATCAGTAAAAATGCTGTGAGTACTTGACTATAAATAAGGAAAGGCAAGACTTCAACTGGTCCAAAATATACCTGCTACTATAACTTGTTCCTGAGATGGTTCTGCAACTTCACAACATGTGTACATGCTGCGATGCAGCTTCCAAAATAACAGGTTAATGAATAAACACTGCAAATGCACATTAGCTGTATATAACACTTTTTGGTTTTAGATCTCTTTAAATCAGAGTGAGATTAACTAGGCACAACCCTCTTGTCACTTAGTGAGGTTTCTCACTATTCAACTGATAACACAATCACCAGACAAAAAAATAAAACTCAAAGAATACAAAGTTTAGGATACAGTATTCCTTAACTCTTTCCCTTAAATATGGATACAAAAAAATAACATTTCACTTTTTCGCACACAAAAAAGCATATTAATGTTAAACTAAAAAAAAAATAAAATAAACACAACAGAAAAATTACCAAAGGAAGGAGGGAAGAATGAAAACAAGATGTGGGAATATTCAATTTGACTATTAAGTCTTTAATAGGAAGAAGCTCTTAGTTTAAGAGCATTGTAAAAGTCCGGCTTCGTTGATAGTATTCCAGTCCAAAGGCAGCTGCTTGAGGGTATGCAGAGGTGATGAGATCCAAGCAAGGAGTCCCTCTACGTGTTAAGTAACCAATTTGTTCCTGCACAAGACTGGAATCCAAATGTAAAAACCAACTACTGAAGAAAGCAATTTGTACACTGAGTAAGTTGGATGGGAGAGAGGTGGGGAAAAAAAAAACCCTAAAATTTGCACGTATAAAAGAAAGTTAAATTTCGGAAAAGGCAATTCAGATTGCACAGCTGTTAACAAGAAAGGAGAGAAGAGGATTTCTTCCAGCTCATCAATATGATGAGTTGATTCATTGTCAGCATCCAGGCAAGCATTCTACATGTTTAGTTTGGATACCACCCTGATCCCCTTCAAAACTATTAAAAAAAATAATTAGGGACTGAACGTATTATCTGGCTTACTTAAAGTGAACAAAAAGTACAGTTCCTGGGGTGGATGAAAAGTCTGTGTCCTCAGTCCAGCCTTAAATTAGGAGCTGGTCTTAAAATACTCCATGAGGCATTAAAGAAAGAGGAAGTTGTGGATTGTCACCCTGCCAGGTGAGGACAACCATCATATGGTGACAAGGTAAGCAGGTGCTATGTACTGGATGTAGGTGGCTTGTCTCCTTCATCACTAGGCGCTGAGGGGGAGAAAAAAAAAACAAACAAACTAGTTAAAGAGTGTGGCACAATATCCAAAGTAGGTTAATATTGTTACTGAACATGCATAATGCAAAGTGAAAAGAAAAAAGAAAATTCAGCAACTTGCTTATTTCTGCTACAGTGTCCCAAGCCTCGGCAAAAAAGCTGTGAAATCCTAATGCAGCACGGCTCTATTTACACTTTTATGACTTGTCATGCGACTTTGGGGTCCAAAGTCGCATCCCATGTTTCCGAATGAGTACCATTCATATCTGAGCGACTTGAAAGTAGTTCCTGAACTACTTTGGTCCGACTTTCATGCAACTTGAGGGCCATAGACTTCAAAATTAAACGCACCAAAGTCACACCTGAATGATATACATGCAACTTGTGTGTGACTTAGAATGGGACAAGAAATCATCCTTGGTTAAAGCCAAAGTTGCACTGTAACGTCACAATGAAAATTGCACAATTTTAAATTCACACAAAAGTGTGAATGGAGCCTAAAAGGAACCGGAGAGGAATCAAATTTTTGGAGGATCACAAATGTGTTATGTTATTACATTTTAGCACTGCAACCATTATGGGAGTATACAGTTTTTACAAGCTCAAACCAAAAGTACAACACATAGGGTATTTGCAATTTGTCATCTCATGAGAGAGCTTTCCAAGGCATAACCCATATATTAGAGTCTGGGTACATCTAGAAACAGCAAGGTTTGAGGTCAGTTATAACAAGAAGATTTGGGATCCAGCATACATGGGCAGCATGTATCTCAGATGGTATCAATTTACGGGGAAGGGCCACGTTCAAGCATAATTAAAGCCCAAGCTGTTCTTTTTTTTTTAGTTTTGGATACAGTAGAGTAGGGCAAGAACCTCAGGCATGGTTTTACTGCTGTTGTGTCTGCTTTGTGGGGATTCACCCTTCAGATATGTCCTGGTGACCATTGTAAATGAGACTAAAATTGTCACCAGAATAGAGCTAAAACCTTCCAATGGGTACATTGTTACAACTTACTAAAAGAATATTAGGTTTGAAAAGATTGCCTTTCACTTCCTGCTGAATTTCAAGTCAATTGGCTTTAGATTTAAAGTAGGCAAAACTTTTCTTTTTTTTTTAAATTTTGGATAGCGTAAGGGAGGGTTATATTCCGTCGGTTTTTATTGCTACCTGTGTTCCGAAAATAATCGAATAAGTGTTCTAATCCCTTTCTGCACTATATGAAACGAAAAACTATTTTGTAGCCTTTATTTTTACCTAAAGCGTAAACAAGCACATGTAACATGAGAGCCTGTCACAGGAGGGGAGGGGTGGAATGCGGCTAATACTTGTGATTTATAATAGTCTTGGTGTAAAATGTACACACACTTAAACCTCAAAGAATCTTAAAATGGTTTTTGGAATTTCCAGATACTCTACATCAATGTATAAATGCTAGCCCTCCACATATCTGAGGGTTCCAAATTTGTCAATGCTGGATACCACAAGAGGGAATCATATGGGTTCCCAATGAACCTTTACTCAGGTCCTTCCTAAAAGAAAGGACATCCGATACTACAATTTGACTGTGAGCAAAGGGGATGTTTGTGACTTGCCAAAACTGTAGGTATCAACAAAAGAAGCTTTGAGTTGAAAGGAATTCAGCCTGTAATTGATATTAAGGTTTAACAGCATTACTGGAACAACTGGCCTAAAGACCAAATTGATATCCCATAAAAGTTTCTAAACCTGTGTGCAGATCCAAGGAGCTTAAGGCCTAGTTCACATTGGCATTGAAAGCAGGCATTTGAAGGGCGTTTTTAACAGCTTCCCATCAGCCCTATAGCAGAAGTACCGCTACACGGCTGCACGGGTGTGCAAAATTGCGTATATATACGTGAATTTGCACTTCCGGGTAGGGGGCGTGCTCTTCCTACCCATGCCACCATGTGCGGCCTCAGCTGTCAATCATTGGGTTCCGGACTGTGATTACTTGCTGACGCCTGGTGATTGCCGAGTATCTCCAATGGTGGGGGGGAACTGATTGTAAACAAAAAACAGTTCTCTCCCCGTCAGCTCCTGCACTCTGCTTTGCATGGCTATGCATAGCACAGCCATGCAAAGCAGTGTGTGTGCTTACAGTGAAGCACAAACACAGCCACATAGTTAAACGGCACACAGTTAACCCATTGATGGCCCCAGATGTTTAAACCCTTTCCTGCCCAGTGCCATTAGTACAGTGTCAGTGCTTTTTATTAGCACTGATCACTGTATTGGTGTCACTGGGGATGTCAGTGACACCAAGTCAGTTCCCCCCCAGTGTCAGAATGTCTGCCACAGTCCGCTATAAGTCGCTGATCGCCGCCATTACTAGTAAAAATAAAAATTCTAGTATATATACATCGCCACTTGTAAACATTATAACTTTCACATAAACCAATTAATTTAAACTTATTGGGATTTTTTTTTTTTTTTTTAGCAAAGACATGTAGCAGAATACATTTTGGACTAAAATTTATGATGAAATTTGATTTTTTTTAAAAAATTTTCACTGGACATTTCTAATAGCAAAAAGTCAAAAATAGTTTTTTTCTCAAAATTGTCGGCCTTTTTTTTATAGCGCAAAAAAACAAAAAAAAAAAAAAAAAAAACCGCACAGGCGATCAAATACCACCGAAAGAAAGCTCTATTTGTGGTAAAAAAAAAAAAAGGAAGTCAATTTCATTTGGGTGCAGCATTGCATGACCGCGCAATTGTGAGTTAAAGTAACGCAGCGCCGTAATGCAAAAATCTGGCCTGGTTCCACAAGCACACCGCAAATGCCCTACAAAACGCCTGCCAGTGTGTTTGAAGAACATCACCATAAACTTGAATGGGAGGCGTTGAAAGGCTTCAAACTCCTAATTCAACATGAGGCTTCAATTTTTAAGCGCCGCAACGCTAAAGCTTCATGTTTGGTAAGGTGAACAGCACTGTGGGTAAACCCTCTGGAGGGCAAGGAGTTAACACTCCTCAAATGCCTATGCAAATGATGCTATGGGTAGCACACAATGCTGTTCACCTTACCAAACATGAAGCGTTAGTGTTGTGGCGCTTCAAAACTGAAGCCTCGTGTTGAGTCAGGAGGCGTTTGAAGATCATCGCCACAGACTTGAATGGGAGGCGTTGAAATGCTTCAAACACACTGGCAGACTTTTGCGGGTCATTTGCGGTGCGGTTGTAGAGCGTTAATAACATTACAGTTTGTTTAGTTTGTGGTGTGGTTTTAACGCTTGTCAAACGCTTATAAAACGCTTCAAGACTGCACATAGGGAGCTTGGAGAGATTTTTTTTTAACACTCGTAAAGACTAAGTCCAATGCCCATACTAAAGCTATAGGAGCGTTTGAGAAGAGTTAGAAATTTAGTCAAGTGTGAACAAGCCCTAAATGAATGGCGTGTTTCAGAAATTTTTAAATGCGTAAATCGGAACTAGCCAACACAAAGTATCAGTTTACACCATAGTTTATTGAACACTATAAACTGCTATGTCTACTCCAGTGCAAGTATATTTACCAACTGTGGTTGTGACAGCAGGCGTAAGGACATCATCATCACTGTCTTCCTCATTGCACTGGGCCCCCTCCCTGACTGGTTCAGGGCACTTGGTCTCTGCCTCCTGCTCTACATGACTTCTTAGAGCAAGGATGCGATGGTGAATAGCAGCAAAAAGCTGACCTGTGTCTTTAGAGCTTGCCTTTAATGAGAAAAGAAACAGGCTGTTAGCTAAAGTAGGAGATAATTCTACAAAATATGAAAATCAGTTAACAACTCACAGATATTAGAAAGACTTTTACACCCTGGTCTTCTGTATCCATTGCAGTAATCCTTATGCTCTTCTCGCTTGCTTTGTCTATCTGCATCTGGGCCCAGAGCTTAGTGTTGAGAATTAATCGTAGACTGCCTTGAGTGCGCATCACTGGACAGAAAAAGTCACATGTAGAAAATTATTAAATACATGCTGCCTTTCAAAGTTCTACACAATCAGAATAGGTCTCCTCAACTGTGACCACACAAAGGTTTAAATTTCAAGCCATGAAATCAGTGTTTCAGAGAATGCAGCTATTAAATACCACTAGCATTCAAGCCTTATGACCAAAATTTACCATCATAAATAATGCAGTAGACAAAATGACTACCTCACTACATAATGGAAATGGGTTTCAAACATGTAAAATGTATCTATAATAAGTTTATACTTTAACTGCTTTCCTGCCACCCTATAGGAGAAATACTGCTACAGAGCGGCAGGGGTGCGCAAAATCGTGTATATATACTTGAGTCTGGATTTCCGGGTAGGGGGTGTGTGCATCCCAATCCAATGGACTTGTCTGGGTTTGGTCGTTGCCAGAACGGTACTTGACTGAATGCATTGTGCCAAGTGTAAAGTTTGGTGGAGGGGAGATTATGGTGTGGGGTTGTCTTTCAGGGGTTGGGCTTCGCCCCTTAGTTCCAGTGAAGGGAACTCTTAAGGCGTCAGCATACCAAGGCATTTTGCACAATTTCATGCTCCCAACTTTGTGGGAACAGTTTAGGGATGGCCCCTTCCAGATTCAACATGACTGCGCTCCAGTGTACAAAGCAAGGTCTATAAAGACATGGATGAGCGAGTCTGAGGTATAGCAACTTGACTAGCCTGCACAGAGTCCGGACCTCAACCCAATAGAACACCTTTGGGATGAATTAGAGTGGAGACTGTGAACCAGGCCTTCCTGTCCGACATCAGTGCCTGACCTCACAAATGCACTTCTGGAAGAATGGTCAAACATCCCCACAGACACACTCCTAAACCGTGAGCACAGCCTCCCCAGAAGAGTTAAAGCTGCAAAGGGTGGGCCAACTCAATATTGAACCCTACGGACTAAGACTGGGATGCATTAACGTTTTTGGCAATATATAGTGTACACACACACACACTCTCTCTATAATAAAAAAATACAACCATATAACTCACCCAATCTAGACTGCAATGTGCCATCTTCGGTGGAAGCCATATCATTCAGTCGGAGAAGACCTCGTCCCCTCTCTACCCAAGACTGAGACACTTTATCAAACACAAACAGTTTGCACTGGATCTGTTGCCACAAACATACATAAAAAGAAAGATAAACAAAATCGTTTAACGAACACAAACATTACCAGATCATAAATTCCCATAATCCAACTGTGCACATAGAAAGATCCAATTCAATGCTGCCTGCTTACAGAAAAACTCCCTTTTAGAAAAGAGGATATACAGTATGTTTAAACGTGACACAGTATTACATATTTTCTGAAAGCAAAGGCCCTGTATAATAAAAACATTATTGGGGGGGGGGGGAGGGGGGTGGCTTTGAGGGAGTCACCACCCCACTACTGAAAATGATTGCCAGCTATACAGCCGCCACATCACTTTCACTTTGAAGCCAACAAAAAGGGGCATAGGCAAATGGCTGCTACTGCTTGTGATTAACCCTTCACTCTTTGGACATGCATAGTATGTCCAAAGAACTAAACTGGTTAAAAGGGAATTCCCTCTTGGGAAGTCACAATAATGGCAGACATCCCACTAGTAGTTTCACACTCTCCTGCACATCCCGCTCCCATGCCACCTTTCTCACCCTTCTCCTCCTCCTAACCGCAGGGGACATCTCCCCGAATCCTGGCCCTCCACCACCTCCCTCACCCACACAACACCCTCCCGCCTCCACGTCCTGCCGCAACCCCCGCAACTTAGTATGTCCCCCTGCTCCCTAAAATCACCCCCCCGTTTTCATGTGCACTCCTGAACACCCGATCGGTGTGCAACAAGCTTACCGTCATCCACGACCTCTTTGTTTCCCACTCCCTCAACCTCCTAGAGATCAAGGAAACCTGGATCCAGGCCACTGACTATGGAGGTCTCACCTGGACCCACTCACCCAGACCCAACGGTCGTAAAGGTGGTGGGCTTGGTCTGCTCCTGTCACCACAGAGCACCTTCCGAGTCCTCCCAAACCCCCCCCCTCTATCCTTCTCCTCCTTCGAGGCCCACTGCGTCAGACTATTCTCCCCAACCCCCCTGAAGATTGCTGTGATATACCAGCCTTCTGTATCCATATCCCGCTTCCTGGATGACGTTTCCTCCTGGCTACCCTTCTTCCTCTCCTCTGAGCTACCCACCATCATCCTTGGGGATTTCAACATTCCTGTCAACCTCGAAAACCCGGCCACATCCCATCTCCTCCACTTAACCTCCTCCTTTGCACTTGCACAGTGCATACAATCCACCACCCACTCTGACGGTAATATCCTTGATCTCTTCTTCTCCAACCGCTGAGCTCCCCACAACCTCACTAACACCCCCTTCCCTCTCTCTGACCACAACCTGATTACCTTCTCTATCTCCTCGTCCTCCAACGCCTACCCCTCCAAATGTCACACTACTACCAGCCGTAACCTCGGCAACCTTAACCCTGCCCCCCTCCACTCTGCAGCTGATCAACTCTATGACCGCATCCTTCCCCTGTCCTGCCCTGACTTGGCTATGACTGCCTATAACAACTCAATGTCAACAGCCCTGGACTCACTAGCGCCTTTAACCACACGCAACATCAGACCCCGACTGCTCCAGGCCTGGCATACAGATCACACCAAATCCCTCAAACGACACAGACGTTCCCTGGAGCGACTATGGCGCAAAACCAAATCCCAACAAGCCTTCACCCGCTACAAATCTGCCTTCCACACCTACACCTCCTCCCTCCACGCAGCCAAACAAGCCTACTTCCTGACCCTCATCAAGGTCCTCTCCTCCAATCCTCGCCGACTCTTCTCCACCTTCAATTCTCTACTCTCTCCACCTCCACCCAGCACCTCACTCACCGCCCTTGAGATTGCCAATCACTTCAAAAACAAGATTGCCACAATTCGCAAGGAATCGCTGCAACTCACACTCCCTCTCAACCGGTCCCCTCTCACATAGCTACCCCCTCATCCCCCCTCTCCCTCAACATAACCTGCAGGGACTTCGTCACTGCTCAAACTCCCTTCAACCCCGTTCCCCCTCACTCAGCTACCCCCTCATCACCCCTCTCCCAGGGCCCCACCACTGCTCTGACCTCCACTTCCACCCCACCCCCCAATCCTCATATTGAAGCCACCTCAACACTCCGCACCTTTGACCTTACTACCATCGAGGAAGTCTCCAAGGTCCTCTCTGATGCCTGCCTCACCACCTGCCCCCTCACAACTCCTACAACCTCCTTCCATCTCCATCCTATGCTCCCTCACCCACATCTTTAATCTCTCCCTCTCCTCCAGCACTTTTCCCTCCCCTCTGAAGCATGCACACATCACCCCCATACTTAAAATGCCCTCCCTGGACCCCAATGACCCGAACAACCTCAGACCCATCTCCCTGCTCCCATTCACATCCAAACTCCTCGAGCGCCTAGTCTACACCCGCCTAAGCTCTCACCTCAACGACAACAACCTCCTCGATCCCCTACAGTCCAGCTTCCGTCCCCTACACTCCACCGAAACTGCCTTACTCAAACTCTCCAACGACCTGCTAACCGCCAAAGCTAATGGCCACTATTCAGTGCTCCTACTCCTTGACCTCTCCGCAGCCTTCAACACAGTCGACCACCCCCTCCTCCTCAAAAAACTACACTCCCTCGGCCTCAGAGATTCTGCTCTCTCCTGTCACAACACTCTCTCCTGTCACAACACTCTTTCAGCGTTACCTATAATGCTACCACCTCCCCCTCACTCCCCCTCTCTGTTGGGGTCCCTCAAGGCTCCGTCCTCGGGCCCTTTCTCTTCTCCATCTACACCTCCTCCCTTGGCCAACTCATACACTCTCACGGCTTCAACTACCACCTATATGCCGACGACACACAAATCTATCTCTCAACCCCCCACCTCACCCCCTCAGTCTCCGCCTGAATCACACACCTACTGAACGACATATCAGACTGGATGTCGCTCCACTTCCTTAAACTGAACCTCTCCAAAACCGAGTTTCTCGTCTTCCCCCCAGCCCGCACACCACCCCCCATTGACTTCTCCATCATGTCTAACAACGCCACCATCAAACCCACCCCGCAGGCCAGAGTACTTAATGTCATTCTGGACTCCAACCTATCCTTCCAGCCCCAAGTCCAATCTTTAACAAACTCATGCAGACTCCACCTCCGCAACATCACCAAAATCCGCACGTTTCTAACCCCATAAACCACTAAACAGCTCATCCACTCCCTCATCATATCACGACTCGATTACTGCAACTCCCTCCTTACTGGCCTGCCTCGCCGCTGGCTATCCCCGCTTCAGTCGACCCTGAATACGGCTGCCAGACTCATTCACCTTTCCAACCGCTCCGTTTACGCCACCCCCCTCTGCCAATCCCTCCACTGGCTTCTGATTGCGCAATGGATCAAATTCAAAATCCTAACACTGACGTACAAAGCTGTCCACCATACTGCCCCGAACTACATCACCGACCTAATATCCAAGTACCACCGAACACTCCGCTCCACACAAGACCTCCTTCTCTCTAGTTCCCTGGTCTACTCCTCCCATGCCCGCCTCCAGGACTTCTCCAGGGTGTCACCCATCCTCTGGAACTCTCTGCCCCAACCCATCAGATTATCACCTACTCTCCTCTCCTTTAGGTGCACTCTGAAAACCCACCTCTTCAGGGAAGCCTACCCCACCCCCTGATAACTTGCCGACCTCCTCCACTCTTCCTACCACTCCATCCCCCACAGCTTTCTCCTCCTGTGCCACCATCCCCTCCCTCCTAGATTGTAAGCTCGAAAGAGCAGGGCCCTTGATCCCTTCATGTTTTGCATTGTATTGTATTGTTATTGGTCTGTCCCCTATTGTAATGTACAGCACTGAGTGAACTATTGGCGCTTTATAAATACTGTATAATAATAATATAATAATCTCCAACCAGTGTTTTTAATTTGTATAAGCCGTTGATCATGTAGTTTGTTGCCCTTTATGCACACAGCCTATTGTAGGAGTAAATTTTCACATTCTTGCGTCAGCAGTTTGCATTGAACCTGTGGTATTTGCAATGGCCCTTCATAGGTTAATACATGACCTCTAGTGAGAGACATAACACTTCATGTGAAGAAACTAGACTATCCATAATTCCTAAGCCTCTCAGTGTAGTGCTTGTGCAAGTGAGAGCTACGCAGTACTTAGATCTGACACAGACACAAGCAGGCAGAGCATTCACAGACACACAGCACTCACTCATGCATCAAAGAGATGCGTTTCATCATATTAGCACTCTATATTTATGATTCAAATGAGAGGGGATAGTGAAGCATGCACTGGACACTAACTCAGAACAGGACGTTTCTGGGACCAGCTAGCTGCAATTCATGGATTTCATGGGAAATCGTTAAGCCATTACACTACAAACTGCAACCACATCATGTGTGTCCATCATAACAAAGTAAGGGGAAAAAAAACAAAAAAAAAAAACCTCAAAACAAACTAAAAAAATAGGTCTATCTTTCACAATGAAAATATCAAAACTACAAAAGACATCAAATAATAAAACTCTAAGGTCCAAAATAACCAATAAAAAACATATCCCTTATCCAGTATGGTGCTTGGATTATGGGGTTCTACCACAACCTGTATATATACTACCTAAGATGTGTAAGGGACGAAAAGCTACAGTAAGTAAAACATTATGGTTTTCCTATATCACCATTAATCATGGGGAAAAAGAATATATTCAACAAACTAGGAAAAAATGTGGGTCTAATTTTCATGAAGAAATCAAGTCAAATTCTGCAGTCACTTGTTAATTATGAGCATGTAATAATTCCATCAGATCTCAGTAAGCGGAAACAATCAAGGCAGCAAAAGAAATGACCATTAAAAGAAAAACCTAGGTGGTTTGTTAGGAAGTCCTAAGCTTTTTTTTGTGTTATTTAATGGCAGAAGGAACTCTGTAGGGTTGATTTCCTAAAGGCATGTGATTGGGTATTCTGTGCAAAAGTGAAGCTTCACTTAATTTACTAAGCTCAGGAGCAACTGCACTTGCAGTGCACAGTAGAATTGCCATTAGCAAACCAACCCCTGTATGTCAAATGCTTCTCTCTACCTTTTAGAATTTTTTTTTCCTATGTGTGGGAGTTGCTTCATCCTAGCCCGGCCAATTAAGACAACCAAAGATTCTGAATTCGAAACACTGGCCAAATGACTGAATGACCAGTGGCAAGGATGACCACATCCTTTGTACATTATGGCACAGTTATCTTCAAATACACCCTCTCCATCTGTGCAAATAGATTGAGCATATCTGCACATATGGTAAGAGCTTTTGGTGGCTTCAAAATGTATTTCTGCTTTAATGCACACCAACCAATCCATCCAGGAAGACAAAAGTAGTAAGGCTGTGTGGAACGCTGCTGTCCCCTTACTTGTAGTACATTACTCTCTGCTTCTTCTCCTGTGATCACTTCCACTTTTTCCAGTAAACACCGTTTTGCTGTGGCCTTTGTGTAAGCAGCTGCAGATTCCGCTAGTGACTCAGAGATGTTATTGGCTACAAAACATTCAAGAGACATCATGAGTACTACATTTAATATGGCTCAGACCAAAAAGAAAAAAAAAAATTCACACACACCGCTTACATTTGTCTGGGGTATTTTCCAATGAAGATCCCTCTGAACCAGACTCCAGACCAGTATTTTCCTTATTGCTATCAGAACTTGTCTCTACTTTGGGTGGGCTCTAAAAACAGAAGAAAAAAAAAAGAAAAAGGAATTTGTCTTAGCTGTACATTCTATATTTTGGAGGACTGATATTTATAGACTATGGGTTATAAGCTGCAACCTTAAGGTGGGTGACTGGACACTGCCACCCCTACAACATACCTATATAACCCTGCCCACTTGGAGGTTCCAGTTTTTTTTTCAGCAAGCAAAAAGGAACGATCACAGGAAGGCACAGAGGGAAGGGACCGGTGTCATATGCATGACAACGAAATTATAGGCAAGTCAAAATTCCTATCATTTCGCTGATCATGGGACGCACCCAAGAAATGAAACCGAGGGGTGAGCAGCAACATAAAAACTGAGAACTGCCAACAGGCCACAAGAAAAAAAACATGTCCAACATGTTGATGGTGACCAAGAAGGCACCCTAACCTTTTTCACATTTCCATGTTTTGCACACATCTAAAAAAGAAAAAAATTTTAGGTCTGAAGTTTATAGATAACCCCAAAACATTACATAGTTTCTGAAAGCAGAAACCCTAGAGAATAAAATATTGGTAGTTAATTTTTACGATATTAGCACAATGGTTTACAAAACGCAAATTTTCAGTAAAAAAGATAAAAGGTTAATTTTAGGACACACAAATGCAATACATTATCCAAATAAAAAAAAAATAAAAAAAGGAAGATGTTGCACCAAGTAAATGGCTATGCGACAAATCAAGCCTTTAAAATGGTTTGAGCCCATAAAATAACAAAAAACTTCAATACCCTGTATTTTCTATAGGCGACACTTTAAAAGCCCCTCACTTCATCATCACTTAAGAGAGTTAAAGCTGAATTCCAGGACTTTAGCCACTCTGTAAAACGTGAGGGCACACTGAATTAAAGGATTAGTCCATCTTTTTGAACATGTATTTAGCATTTAAACGAATGAAGCATTTAACACGTTCAGCATCCACCACCTTCCCCGATCTACCTTTCTCTTCTTGTGACAGCGGGCGGTGGACCTCCTCCCTGCACACAATTAAGGCTTCAGTCACACCCGAGTAGTAATTTTGTGAATACTTTTGCGCGTTTTGTCACGCATTTGCAAATGTTTATGTCCAATTTGTTCAGGCGGTTTCGGGCTTTTTGAGCTCTTGCGTTTTTGTATTAGCAAGTTTTTGTATTATCAATTGTGGCTATGTTTTTGCCATGCCAGAAAAACTATCTTTGGCGTGTGATAAAACGCATGATTTGCGTGTGTCCATGCATTTCTATGGGAATTAAAATGCGCCAAAAAAAACCGCATCAATGTGCCCGAACGGAGCTACAAAAGTAGCTCCAAAACTTTTTTGAGCTCCAATTGTTCTGCTTCAGGTGACTTGGAGTGGCAAAGTGAACCACCTCCATAGTGTTATATTGATTTTTTTTGTCCCCAAGCGTTTCCAAGCTTTGAGCTACAAAATGCTCAGGTGTGAATGGGGCCTAAAAACACTGTGGCTGTGCCGGGCTCCGCCCACACAGCCACATCAGTATCTGCCTTCCCATATTAGAGGTAGGGGCACAGACAGCGTTACTGTCATTCTGCAGGAGCCTGGCACTGCACCCACTATCTGCTGATCACGGGTACAATGCTTTACAGGCTAATGAAAAACACAAAATAATTAACCTCTTCCATACAGGGCACTTTTACCCCCTTCCTGCCCAGGCCAATTTTCAGGTTTCAGCACTCTCACGCTTTGAACAATTACGGGGTCATACAACATTGTACACAAACTAAAATTTTATCATTTTCTTCACACAACTAGAGCTTTCTTTTGGTGGTATTTAATCACCACTGGGGTTTTTATTTTTTGCTAAATTAACAAAAAAAAAAACCAAACATTTAGAAAACAACACGTTTTTCTTTGTTTATGTTATAAAAGTTTGCAAATAATTGTTCCTCATAAATTTAGGCCAAGATGCATTCTGCTACGTCTTTGGTGAAAATAACCCAAATTAGGATGTATTATTTAGTTTGTAGGAAAGTTATAGAGTTCACAAACTATGGGATATATCTGAATATTGATCAATCCTGAAGTACTGACAGCCAATCTAATTTCTTGAGGTCCAAGAATGTCAGAACAGTACAGATATCCCCCAAATGACCCCTTTTTGCAGAGTAGACAGTCCGATGTACTTCATAAGAGGCATGGCAAGTTTTTAGAAGTTGTATTTTTTTTGTCATAATTTTTCGGAAAATTAAAAAAAATTAATTTTCACTATTTTTTTTTTGTCACCAGTGCAGTACAGCGTTATCATATAACTGGCATGGCGGTGATCAGGGACACTGACTGGTGACAGTATGAAAAAAAAAAATTTTAATTTTTTTTATTATTTTTAATTTATTATTACATTTTTTCTTTAAGATTTTTTTTTCATATTTCACTATGACCAAAGCAGTACAATGTTACCATAGTAACATTGTACTACTGTGGTAAGTAATTATTTATTTATTTTTTTTTACACAATTTGTTTATAGCAAAGAATTACTTTGCTATAAGCAAGGATTTACCTGAATGACATCGATTCATTCAGGGTTTTTTTTTTTTTTGTGCTTAGCTGTGATTTGGCCAAGGCTAATCACATGACACAGCTGGGCTGTGATTGGCCCAGCTTGTGCATGTGATCGCTGTGACCATTCGCAGCTAGACACACTAGTATACAATGGATGGCATGAATGAAGCCATCCATTGTATACAATTGTCATGTGACCTGCTGTGATTGGTCACAGCAGGTCACATGGTACCGGCAACGGGGCTGGTACTCAGATCGGTCATCAGCAGTGTCCGAGGTACAGGGCCGGTGGCAGATCGTGCCGCTGCGCGGCTCTGCAGGCGCGCAAATTGCGAATGCCCGAAAGGATGCCATATGTCCACCCGGAAAGGTGAGTGTTTTTGCCGGCCGCCATTTGGCCATAGGCCGGGCGGGTAGAGGTTATAAATGCAAATTTTTTTACCTGCAAAATAATAATGTGAATTTTATTTATTTTAAAAGGTGAACTTGGCCTTTAGAGTGGTATAGAAAAAAAAATTTCTCCCTGCAAGGTAATATCATGATGTGCCTGTATGCATCGCATACAAACACATTAAGACCTCTTAGAACAAAGCTGTCCAGTAGCATGCTGTCACTGCTGAAGGCTTCCATATTCACCCGGTTCTCCTTCTGGGTTTGCAGGCTATGGCTGCTTCAATGGCCGAGCCACTGATGACATTACTCCTGCACATGAGCGTGGGAGTGCCGGCCACAGCACACAGCTCTGAAGGTATGATACAGGCACGCCGTTACTTCAGAGCACATGCGCCAGTATTGTCACAGGCTGCTGCTCCATAAAATATCTTCTAAATGGTGACTGTTTAGGAGATATTCATTTTACCTACAGGTAAGTTTTATTATAAGCTTACCTGTAGGTAAAAATATACAAAGTGACTTTACTACCACTTTACGTTCGACAAGGTGCGTGTCATCTCCTGGACTTATCTCGATTTACATCTGACAAGTTTACTGCTCTATCATTCCAGGATCTAAAAGAGAAGCACACAGAACACCTTTGCCTGCCCTTCCCCTATGAGTTTACAGAATACAAAGGCTTCTGTGATTGGGCAGGAGGAGAGAGGTGGGCACAGCAATGCCAGCAACTGTTCTGTTGAAGATACAGAGATCAGTGGGATCAGCGTCAGGCTCCCGGAAATAGTGATAGCAGTCTTACAGGAGTACTATAAATATTTAAATGGTAAAGCGCTAATAATAAATGACAAATCAACATATAAATGTTAATAAACACATAGTGCCCTGATCCCAAATTGGATCCAATGAAGTGCAAAACTTGTGAAACGCACAGGAATCACCTGTGGCAACACTCAGTGAATACAAATCCCCCTTTGTCCCTATAACAGGGACTATATTGTGATAAGTAAATAAACCGTGATCCCGTATAATAAAAGGGCAAAAAAAAAAATTCAAATTGTGTTTATTGCCATACTTAATTTTTTATATTGGTTCATCATTTATTTATTTGTTTTTAACCATACATATAGCAAAATGAAAAAAACTCACACCATGTCCAATTAACATATTTGTGATCTTCAAAAACCAAATCATGCAGGTGATGAAGTGAACTAGTGGTTTCCACTTTTGTGCCAAATCCTCAAAACAGCAGAAATGCCCGCTCACCTCCAAACCGTGACCACAAGGGCCAACTCACTTTTTAGGATCACCCCAACGATCCTTAAGGATACTTTCTCATCACAGGAGAGGTCGTCATATGTGCTCCCTTCAGCAGTATCACTTACTTCTTTCAGGTAATGGTAATGCAATATAGCTCACTCTCCACTCAGGGTCCCCTGCTCTGGTGTCCTGGACCCATCACCGCAGCATCCCCGCTGTCCCTCTCCCGGAATCACTATCCGGGCTGTGTGACGGACCACTGCAGGATAGTGATCCCGGGAGAGGGATGGCGGGGATGCTGAGTGACGGGTCCAGGACACCAGAGCAGGACCCTGAGTGGAGAGTGAGCTGTTAATTGGACATTATGTGAGAGTTTTTTATTTTGCCATATGTATGGTTAATCACAATTTTTTATATTGGATCATCATTTATTTAAGAATGGCACTAAAACACAATTTGAAATTTTTCCCTCTTTTATTATAAGGGATCACGGTTTATTTACTTATCACAATATATTCCCTGTTATAGGGAAAAGGGGGGGATTTGTATTCACTGAGTGTTGCCACAGGTGATTCCTGTGCGTTTCACAAGTTTTGCACTTCATTGGATCCAATTTGGGTTTAGAGCACTATTATTATCATCATTATATGTCGATTTGTCATTTATTATTGTTTATTATTAGCGCTTTCCATTTAAATATTTATTGTTTTTTCACCTATTGGGTCAGGTTGGGCGATAGAGGTTTTAATTACGTACATCCATATAAGCGCAGGAGGATTTTTCTTTTTAGCTTCTTACAGGAGTACTATAAGTCATACCCCTTGTTGGACAAAACTCAGTGTGCCTTCCCTTTTTACAAAAGGAGCAGAATTCCTGGAATTCAGCTTTAACCAAGAATAACAGGCCTAAAATTATTGGTCACACTCTGGCGTGCAAGGCGATATAAAGTCTAACACGCTAAGTTTTCATGCACAGGCTCCCCTCCCTTCCCAATGCGTGCATTTACATTTATACATTCATGTGGGAACAGGGGGAAGGCTCAAAAAAGTTTTTTTTTTTTTGTTTTTACAATTTAAATTTGTTTTTACCAAAAAACTTTTCCCCCATCACATAGGGGACAAAAATGGGACCGAAACATATGAGGGTATATGAAAGCACAACCATTGGATCACTTCCATCTGGCAACCAACAGTCAGCTTTTTAGATTTACACACACTCCCAGGATATTAAACCCCTGAAGCCCCTGCTGGACTCTTTCACATAAATATGAATATGAGAAATTCCTTTTTAGAGAAGTCCTAAAGGCAAGGGGATTCTGGAAGGCAGAAACCTGTCCCTTGAGGGTACTCAGGGCCAGACGATGGTGAAGACCGGACTGAAGAGAGATCAGAAAACAAGTGTTACAGTGTTACCTAGGATTGAGCCTTTTATCCTTACACCATGCAAAACACTAATCGAACAAGAAACTAGTGGAAGAAGACAGCTTTAGGTGGTTTAGCAATAATGGAAGTAATGGTTATCAAGACGCTAGTGGAAGAAAACAGCTTTAGGTGGCTTGGCAATAATGGAAATAATTGTTAAACTTCCACTGCAGAAATAAAGAAAAAAAAAAAAAAAGGGTTGAACTTGCAGGACAGTGGAGGTGGTGAAAACCCTGTGGGATGCGGTTGCTGTGTGGAGTAGCTGGCAGCAGTGAATACAAGTCCTGGATGCACAATGTCTGTGAAGAGCAGAGCTGCTGTGTAGCAGTGTGCACGCTGTGTACAGGCCTGGAAAATCTTCATCCGGGTAATCAGAGGACATCCTGGTTGCTATGACATGTTTTGGAGCAGTTTCAAGTTCTTTGACTTGACAAAGGAAAAACTGCTCCAAAATGCATTGCCAGAATATCCACATCTAGATATTCCCACCTCTGACAGAGATTTTGAAAGATCTCTGGATGTATAGACGACTTCTCTGGGTAAATAATCTGCCTGCCAGTTGTCCACCCCTGAAATATGGACTGCCAATAAAGCTGGATTGTAAGATTCTGGCCATGAGTGTATTAGATTTATTTGTTTCAGGGCTGATAGGCTTCTGCTTCCCCTTGATAATGTAGGATGCTGCTGTGGCATTGTCAGATTGTACTTTGACTGGGTGACCTTGCAGAAAGGATGTCCAGTGTTGTAGAGGCAGTATGAGGATTCTCAGCTCCAGAATGTTGATGGTCAGTTGTGAATATTATAAAGCTTGCATCTGTCATTACCACATCTTTCCCGATTCCAGGGTAGGAACGGAAATCCACCATATCGGGGAGATTTTCACCTGACTGGAAAGAAAGCACTGGGCAGTTTAAGGATTGGATTTGTCTGTTCCATATCTTGAGGATGTTGGACTGAAGGAGTCTGGAGTGAAATTGGGCAAAGGGAATTGCCTCAAATGAGGCGAGACGGTCACAGGCAGCGGACAGAGCACGCGAGACGGTCACAGGCAGCGGACAGAGCACGCGAGACGGTCACAGGCAGCGGACAGAGCACGCGAGACGGTCACAGGCAGCGGACAGAGCACGCGAGACGGTCACAGGCAGCGGACAGAGCACGCGAGACGGTCACAGGCAGCGGACAGAGCACGCGAGACGGTCACAGGCAGCGGACAGAGCACGCGAGACGGTCACAGGCAGCGGACAGAGCACGCGAGACGGTCACAGGCAGCGGACAGAGCACGCGAGACGGTCACAGGCAGCGGACAGAGCACGCGAGACGGTCACAGGCAGCGGACAGAGCACGCGAGACGGTCACAGGCAGCGGACAGAGCACGCGAGACGGTCACAGGCAGCGGACAGAGCACGCGAGACGGTCACAGGCAGCGGACAGAGCACGCGAGACGGTCACAGGCAGCGGACAGAGCACGCGAGACGGTCACAGGCAGCGGACAGAGCACGCGAGACGGTCACAGGCAGCGGACAGAGCACGCGAGACGGTCACAGGCAGCGGACAGAGCACGCGAGACGGTCACAGGCAGCGGACAGAGCACGCGAGACGGTCACAGGCAGCGGACAGAGCACGCGAGACGGTCACAGGCAGCGGACAGAGCACGCGAGACGGTCACAGGCAGCGGACAGAGCACGCGAGACGGTCACAGGCAGCGGACAGAGCACGCGAGACGGTCACAGGCAGCGGACAGAGCACGCGAGACGGTCACAGGCAGCGGACAGAGCACGCGAGACGGTCACAGGCAGCGGACAGAGCACGCGAGACGGTCACAGGCAGCGGACAGAGCACGCGAGACGGTCACAGGCAGCGGACAGAGCACGCGAGACGGTCACAGGCAGCGGACAGAGCACGCGAGACGGTCACAGGCAGCGGACAGAGCACGCGAGACGGTCACAGGCAGCGGACAGAGCACGCGAGACGGTCAGCTGAGCCCGCCTCCCCCGGACCAAGCACTGCCAAGCCCGCCTCCCCCGCCAGAACACTACCAAGCCTGCCTCCCTTGCTTGAGCACTACCAAGCCCTCCTGAGCCCCCGCTGAAGGGTACAAAATCAATGTCCTCCAAAGAATTTAGATATAGTGGCAGAGAAATCGGATGTTGTCAGAAAGGCCACATGATGCGTGCCTGAAGGGGAGCTATTGTAAGATGAGGAGAGCGGATTCAGAATAGGATATTGCTCTGGGACAAGGGAACTGCTATCACCCTGAGCAGTGTTCTGTGCTTCCTATGGGCTGTTTGCGGACTACATGCTATTAGATCCTCTATGATTTGCCAGGATCCATGGTCCAGGAGTGCAGAATGGATTTTTTTTTTTTATATTCAGGAAAGGGGTCTTTAAGGTCTGGGTACCACAGAAATATAGAGCATGGCCCTGAATCTGTAGAACACCCTCCAGCTAACTTTATATGTTCTACTCCATGCCAAGGTGAGCATCCAACACAGGATCCAGTGCCCAAAGCAAATATCACAGGTGTACCCCACACAGTGGGGTCTGAGTACGGTCCTGAGGTACACAACCAGGGAAACCGATCTGAGAACTGCTAGGTAGTACATAGCAATACTCAGAGAAGAGTCAGACTTCAATGGTTTAAAAAGAAAAAATACTTCTTTAGAGGAAATGTGAGCCTACAAATGCACAAACAGCTCATCTTATTTTACTGCAACACAGCCCACCTATGAAAAGCCAGTGGTTTCAAGTGCGGGCTGAGATGCATTAGTGCAGGATGGTTTTAGAAACCCACTGTATAGGTTTTTAAAATTAGCATGCAATGAAGTGAAGACCAGCGGATGACAAGATTTTAATGCAAAATGAGGAGAAAAAAAAATAAAATGAGGAGGATGGCTTTTCATAACATAAGACTCTACGTCTATTCTGTCATAAATGCCTCTTCAATGCCTGCTAGCATATATATTTTACTTACAAATTGTACATGGAGCCATGATATGATTAGCATGTAATAATAGACAAATGTCGAGCATACTTGCACATTATGCAAGAGCTGCTAGGGGGTCCCAAAAAGTTTTAAGAAACATCTCTGCTACAGGAGAACGATTACATTTAGACTTGAATTCCCACTTGAAGGGGGAAAAAAAAAAATTAAATTCAGTGTGAATTTATGATTTAAAAGCGGTATTTAACCCAAACAAAAATGTATTATATTGCAGCTTAGATGTGGTGGCTGCATTAGTTTGCTTTTCTTTAGCTTTTCTCCCCATTTTCACCTGTGGTTTGGACACACACCTCCTATATTAGTGAGATACATCTCTGGAGAAATGAGCACAAGAGGCACAGCAGACAGCAACATTGTCAATCTGGTGGAGGTAGGTCACACGCCAGCTCACACTTAGTTACAGAAAACCATTTAATTCCATTTGGGATAAAGGCTTTGCATGAATAAATAAAAGCTGATCTTTTTAATCACCTCTACCATGTTGAGTGGTTTGTCTCATCCATGTAAACTGATAAGCTCTGCAGAGCTTGAGTATATGAAAAAACAACAGACTTGCTGGCCAAATTACCAGATTAAAAGAAGAAAGAATGCTTAAAAAAGAAAAACTAATGCACCCATCACATCTAAGAATTAATAAGCTGCAATATAAAAAAAGGTTTTGGGTTTAATAGTGCTTTAAAGAGGTCTTTCACTTTGAAGCATAGAGTGGTAAAAAAAAAAAAAACTTAACACACGTGTTTCCACTCCTCACACTGACCATTGGCATGGGTAGCCCTGCAGAGAAGCCCTGCCAATCTACTTTAACAGCAGTGATAAGGAACACAAGGTTACCAATGTAGAAACAGCTTATCTGGTTTTACTGCACACAGCCCACCTATGAAAAGCCAGTGCTTTCTAGCATGGGCTGAGATGCACTAATGCAAGACGGTTTTAGAAATCCACTGAACAATAAGTTTCCAAGGCTATGCCAAAGAAAGCTTAGAATGTAATGCAGTGAAGACAACACGATCAGCATATTCTCCATGCAGGGGACCCCCACGGCCCTGCAGAAAAGAAGTGGGGCACGTGGTTAGGTTTTAGCAAAAAGGAAAGCCAGCAACAACTAGCATTAAAACCAGCACACTGCAATGCTGTGGAGTATGCATATGTATCACAGAGATGATACTCACCAGAACTCTCTCAATCATGTTTTGTCCAAATACAAACTTATTACTTGCTGCTTCTGCTTTGTGTGCTGAATTCTCTAAGCTATAAAAAAGACAAACTGTGTGAATTACAAAACAAACAGAACGGAGGAAAGTCATTTTTGTTCAATAAGGAAACTAAGGCAAAAAAGGTACAACTGTACAGACTTTAGAAAAAAAAAAAGTGGTTGTAAACCAGCACATATACCCAGTAAAGTGACTAGCCTCAGGTGATACACAATGATTTAAGAAATCCTCCTACATAAGTTGTATTTTTATCTGAAGTCCTCTCGCCTCTACATAGTTTCAAAGTACAGAATTTATATAGCTGGTCTGAGCTTTCAGAAAGCAGGGAAGCAGGGGGCACGGAGCTGAGGTTACACTCTACAGAGCTCAGTGAGAGCTGACTGATGGGAAGGGACACACTCCCTTTCACACAGGACCACAGTGGAGGCGGTCAATCACGGGTTGTGAGCTAGAGCCCCCTCCCTTGCACCGTTTCTACTTCTTAGTGTTAAGGGAGTCAGAAATGACTCATGCTGATAGCAGAGGAATGAAGCAACAGAAAGATATGAGACTTGGTGCTCTGGATTGAGACAAGTACACACTATAGAGTAGGGATAACACTGTTATCGGTATTTTACTGATAGGAAAAAAAAGGTGCAGTTAATGGCAGCCGAAAACGCGCAATTTTACCCTCGGAATTGGTCACGATTTTGCCACGTTTAGGAGTGCATTTTTCATAGGTCATGTGACTCAAAAAAGAGCAAAATGTGTGCATTTTTGCTGCGTTTTCAATGTATTTCAGGCCTAGTTCACACCAATGCAGTTTGTGTTTTGTCAGCTTTGCACTGCTCTGTTTTTGCAACTACATACGTTTTCTGCAGCAACTCCATTAAAGTCTACGCACCATTTTGTGTTTAAAAAGTCCCGGATCCTTTCAAAAACTGCAGCGGCTCAAAAAAAAAGCATAGATGTGGACGTATCCTATAGGAAACCATGTTAAATGGACTGTGGTGTGTTTCTGCAAAAAGCACTAAAAAATGCACTGGTGTGAACCAGGCCTCAATGGGGAGGTGAGTTTTTGGTGTGGATTTTTTTTTTTTTTTTTCGTAACTCGCCAGATATGAACCAAAAATGTAGCAAGCAGGATTTTTAACACGGCAAGGGAAGCACAAAAGACCAGTGTAAAGACATACGTTGAATTTAAAGGGATACATTTTCCTTGAGCTTTTCCTGTCCCCCCCTCTCTTTTTTTTGCTTCAAAAACTGCGGTTTAAAAACAGCCTATTGGCCGAAAAGGTGCTGAAAAGTCATATTCATTTAAATTTATGCAATTAAATTAAAAAGTCGACTATGGTACATTTATAGAAAAAA